>NC_068913.1:36929166-37232196 GCF_023091745.1 Budorcas taxicolor | reverse complement strand
CAAGTGAGGAATGTTAATGTCTTGTGCACAAGAAGGTAAGAAAAAAGTCAACCATGAGTTATAACAAAATAAAAATTTTCCCTTTCCCATTACACACTTCGTTGAGCAGATCCTTCTTTAATTATTCTCAAGCTTTTTTCAGCCTTGTGTACCTGAAAGTTTCAAGAACATAAGCTCCTCAAAGACTTTACATAAAACCTGGCATGAATATCTTTTCTAATAAAAGTTTAGTTAAAATGAAGATACTGTATTTTTTCTCAACTCTTCTCATGACTTTAAAATCCATAATATTTTTCTCCTTTGCATCTTTATAGTTTTTATTATAAACACATATTTTGTAATTAATGTTATTTTTTTTAAGCTGTACTGAGAGTAAGTGAAAGATTTTATGCTCAAGGTAATCTACTTGACAGATCTGCATATTCACTAACAAAAAAAAGGCAAATAAATTTAACATCAAACTTTATATCCATCACTCAAAAGTGAAAGTAGCTACAGTTCACTTTTTCTGTGGTGCTCTGCTGTTTTATATGCATTACCTCATTTAAATCTCATATCATCATGGGGTAAAAATACAAATATTAATAATTACTATTAATAGTTTCCATTTTGCAGATGAAGAAGAAGAGCTTAGGAACTAAGTAATAGCAACAACTTTGCCAGAGGTTCTGTTACCACTGAGTACTGGACTGGAGATTTGAAAATGGTGTTTTGCGATTCCAAATTCAGTCTCTAACCATGACTCGATATTGCCAGTTCTACAAAATTTTGGATATGCTTTCTAATTTACAGAATAAATGTGATTAAGCTGAAGAAAAGAAAAATGCCTAGGGAAAAAAATCATCAAAGAAGCAGGACTGTGACAGTATAGGAAATATTATTCCAAATACCTGATAAATGTAAGATGATGGCATAAAATTTTCTCATGATGAAAGGACTTAAAAAAAAAAAACAACTGAGAAACACTCTTTAAAAAAAGTATTTACTTTATTTATTTATTTGGCTGTGTCAGGTCTTAGGCATTTGGGATCTTCAGTCTTTAGTTGTGGCATGCAGAATCTTTAGTTGTGCCATGTGAACTCTTAGTTGTAGCATGTGGGGTCTAGTTACGGAACCTGGGATGGAAGCTGGACCCCCTGCATTGGAGTCTTGGCCACTGGACCACCAGGGAAGTCCCAGGACTCTTTTCCAATTGAGAACTTTTCCAGAATTCTTATTTAAAACACGCAAATCAATAGCCATGTGAGGACATCAGCTATTGTTAGATTTTCAGATCATATTGGAGAGGTACTGTGTCTCAGTGAGGATTTTAGGTGTTACAGTCAGACTGCCTGGGTTCAAAATCCTCCTCTCCTATCCATTAGTTTTGTCATCTTTGAGCAATTAATTAATCCTTTTAGGCCCCTATGTATTCATTAGTTAAATGAGGGAAATAATTGCAACCTACTTCTTGTGTTGCGATGAGAATTGAGTTAATTGACAAACAGCACATAAAATATTACCAGCCTATATTAAGCATCAAATAAATGTTAGCCATCTACTTATTTAGCTTTTGAAAAGCCTTTCTTTTCCCTCTATTTTTTTTTTTTTTCTTTTTTGTTTCTTTCCTTTTCCTTTTTTCCTAGTTGACATACCACCCAGTATGGGTAGGGCAACAAAGTGATCTGAATGAATGCAGCATGACTAAATGAGGTTCTTGACCTTCTTGGGATATCTACATATTGTTGTGTTCTTAAGTGTTTGAAGAATTTCTAGCTGCTTTGAATACTCTGATTTCAATATTAATGATGTAATAATAACTCTGTTGAACAATTGATTAGACTGAAACTCAGCTATGATAATGATGTAAGCCCATGACCTATATAGAAGAATAACCTAATTCTATTGAGAGTCAAAAATAGCTGAAATGAGCAAGCTTGTGGTACCAATTTGTGAGACTTTAAATAAAATTTGTTCACAACTATCAAGTGACATATTCTTTCTTCACACTAATTAATATTTATGTGAAATGAATTGAGTTCTCAAAATATAGCGATACATTTTAGGTGTATTGAAAGAAGGCAGTTGAATAAACATTAAGCAGATTACTTATGCCAAAGATGAAGAAAGCACAGTTGGAAACAGTGAAACACTGAAACACTGGTATGATTAGCAGGAAAACAGCAACAAAAATGCTCACATCAGCATTCAGTAGTCAGTGACTCAGAACAAACACATGATGTTGACTGTCAGATTAACATATTTCCACAGGCAGGCCCAGGAAAAAGACTAAACCATGCAAAGACAGACTATGAGTTGTTGCATATGGCATCAAGTTATTTAATTCTCTATGCTTGTTACACAGCTCCAGATTTTTCTGTCATTATTAGGAGAAACTGTAGGTGATACAGCTCTGAAATACACATCAGTTTTTTGAAAGTGTGCGTAGGTAATCTGTCATACCCTTTCACCAGGAGAAAAAGCATGTTGTTTCAAACACAGGGAAACAAAGATTTCCAATTGTCTATGAAAATTACACCCAGGCATTGACTTTTTTCTCCCATATTCCTCTCATATAGACACAGATATGACAGCATCAAGATTGTTTTTTAGTGATAGAGATATACCGTATGATTGTTTTAATAACTTAGTTTGCAAAGCATACTTTTCACTGTCACATGATTCCTCAAGCAGCCTCCTATGAAACAATACAAGCAGAAGTATTAGGAAATCTTAGCATAACATAGATTGCTGCCAAATTGTCAGCTGTTGCTGGATGAATAGTGATACCAAGATACATTTTTACCCCCCTGGGCTAACCATTTTAGATGACACTTCTGTATACAGTTGTCCAGTTAAGATTAGTGTAAGTCTTCACTGTTGACACAAATAATATAACTTGCTAAACTAAGGGTTCAGTGATGACTTCCCTCTGGAATGTAATGTGAGGATTATAACCAAGACAGTTACCCCTGTTGATCAGTCACAAGGCCTAAGCTAGTCCATGGGGACTGTTGAAAGCATTGCTGACTCTTCATGCCTTAAGTATGTAATCATATCCTAGAGACTTGAGTTACATACTGATAACAATTTCTCTTCTTCTAGAAGACAAACCATGTCAACCACAGAAGAATAAAGTTAAAATATCTCTCACTAAATTTTATGTGGACATACCAAACAATGTTTGTATTGAGGGTTGTCCTGTGCTGCCATTGTCAAGAGTCTTCTCATCAGAGACAAATGCTAGCCCTTGCACCGCAGAGGCCTTTTAACTTTTAAATTTATTATTTCACACTTGAGACAGGTCTGTTGTCATTTAAAAAGATAAGTGCAGATTCCAGATAATTAATTTCCCTTTGGATAAAACTCAAGAGGCACCTCACAATACTTTGTAGTCTTTTAAAGAGGATCTCCCAGACTAGTGGAAAACGACAAGTAGAAGTGACAGTATAACTAAAAAATGCTAGTTTTTTGTGGAATAAATTAAATGCAAAATGTATGGTTTTATATATTTTGTAATGCCTATTTGCAAATGCCACTATGTGATATTTTCATATACATTGCTTTTTAAGCAAAATTGAGAGTCTAGCCCTTAGTACCCAATTAAAGTGAAAATTTAAGTGTATTATCAGGATAGCTAATTAGCTAAGCAGTTTAGGTAATTGTGGTTTGATTCTGGATAATGTCTATAATTGTCTTTGTATTTTAAATTAAAAATTCTAGGATAACCAGTTACTGTAAAAAAACAGTTGTTGGGGGTAAAATAATTCATGCTGAAAACAAATTACTATAATTTCCAGTGAGGTACATTTGACTTTGTAAACATATTTAAAATTGGTGGGAACAAAGCAAAATCATCTACTTTATAAGAGCTTCTGAATAGTTTACTATATTTAAGGGAAGATAATTAAATTATTCTATAATTATATTATTATTCTATCTAAAGCTACTTTAACATGGCCTTTAAAGATCCATACTTTTTTTTTAAGGTTATGTATAAAGAAGACAATGTTTTTGTATAATAGTCATATTTTGAAAATACACGGGTTAGGAATCTTAATCTTATCCATCAGTCTCTACATCAGTTCTTCTTTAAAGAGGCTAATAATTTAACTCATTACTTTTTAAGTATTCTCTTACATGAGATAAACATTTTAAATATAAAATTTCTCTGTAATTACCTACTCACTATCAATACACCAACATGAAAAAATTTGATGAGATCCATGGAGGACACTTTCTATTTGAAGCATGATGCTATTTAAATACAATAGCAATCTTGAAGGTCCATGACCGAAATGCATGCAGATCCATCAACACTTAAAAACGCTAAGCAGAGACTAAAACTCTACTTCCAAATGAACAGAGATTTGTCTCTTTTTTCTTCTCTTCAGTTCCTCTTATCTATCGCCTCTTTAAGCTCATCAATGGTATTTTCAAACTTGCATCCCTTCTTCTTTGCTATAAGCTTGATGAGAGAGTTTTTCTGTAGCCAGTAAGCCTGGGTCACGAGATGCACATCATTTTCCCTGTATCAAGTGCAACCATAGCCCCCAGCCTCTCTTCTCCTCACTACCTATTTCACAACCTTCCCTCATTTTTCATAACAAGACCGATAGTTAATTGTTGTATCAGGACCTATGAAATGGAGACTATCCCAGTGGCAAGGACCACATCACAAATCTAAACTTAAGTCAGCCTGCACCTAGAATTACCTCATTGTCAAGAAAACCTAAGGATAATCACAAGCCTCTAACTCACCTTTTAGCTAGTTAAAAGCTTACCCCAGAACCTAAAAACTGCTAGCAAGCATTTTGAGGAAATGCTTGACCTCCTAGCCTAGCCAATCATGCTCTGTGTTGGGCTGCACCCTGCAGACCTACAAAGTCTGTACTTGGCCAGCTCAAGGCAGAAGAAAGATTACCAGTTATAGGGGAATTGATGTCAGGTGTGTTCATTAGTTACCAGGGAAACCAGTTGAGGGGGCACCACCCACCCCCTCCTCACCATTCCTTTGATGAGAACAATCACCAGCTGCAGCCTGGGGCAAGTACTAGGAAGGTCAGTCTTATGGGTAAGATATAGGTGAAGCAGGCACTGGTCTGGCAGGGGACGAGAGCAAGAGAACAACCATATTGAGTGGCCTGAACATACACTCTGTTTTCTGCTGCCTTTATAATTCATTCTTCAACCCACTTAAAAAATGGGCAGAAGACCTAAATAGACATTTCTCCAAAGAAGACACACAGATGGCCAGTAGACACACGAAAAGATGCTCAACATCACTAATTATTCAAGGAGTGCAAGTCAAAGCTACAATGAGATATTACCTCACACCATCCAGAATGTCTGTCATCAAAAATCCACAAACAATAAATGCTGGAGAGGGTGTGGAGAGGAGGGAACCCTCCTGCACTATTGGTGGGAATGTAAATTGATATAGCCACTAGGAAGAATAGTATGGAGGTTCCTTAAAAAGCTAAAAATAGGACTGCCATATGATCCTGCAATCTCACTCCCATTCCTGGGCATGTATAAGGAGAAAAACATGATCCGAAAGGACACATTCTCCAAAATGTTCATCATAACTCTGTCTACAATAACCAAGACATGGAAGCAACCTAAATGTCCGTCGACAGAGGAATAAAGAAGATATGGTACATATATATAATGAAACATTGTTCAACGATAAAAAGAATGAAATAATTCCATTTGCAGCAATGTGGATGGACTTAGAGAGTCTCATAATGACTGAAGTAAGACAGAGAAGGAGAAATATTGTTTGACATCCCTTGTATGTGGAATCTAGAAAGAAATGGTACATGTGAACTTGCTTGCAGAACAGACACTCACAGACTTAGAAAATGAACTTATGGTTTCTGGACAAAGGGGATAGTTAGGGAGTTTAGGATGACATGTACACACTGCTATAATTAAAATGGATAACCAACAAGGACCTATTGTATAGCACATGGAAATCTGCTCAATGTTATGTGGCAGCCTGGTTGGAAGGGGAGTTTGGGGAAGAGTGGATCCATGTATGGCCAAGTCCCTTTCTCTGTTCATCTGAAACTATCACAACACTGTTAATCAGCTATACCCTAATACAAAATAAAACATTAAAAAAAGAAAACCTTGTTCTTGCCCAGCAGCCCATGGGGGAGCTCTCCACTGCTTGTGATGCTCTGCACTGCCCCCATCTGTGGACAGTTTCCTCTGAATGAAGGACAAGCTTGTTGCTAAATAGTTTTAGTTTTATCCTTTGAAAGTTTTGTCAATGGGATGGGACCTGAAGACAGCTTCTGAAACTTCTGGGACTGCACTTAGACACAAGGGATGGTATTCATGAAAACCTTTTTGTTTCCTGTTTTTGCCACTCTCTGGGATCTCTGGTAAGCCTATCTCGGATTGAGCTCCACTTATTTTGTGTTCTGAGCTCTTCAAGCTTGTTCTGATCCCTTCAGGTGGAAAATTAAGGTATCAGAGACTCCAGTTTTTTCATGGCTTGGAAAATCTAGCTGTGAGAGACTCCAGGTTTTTTCTAGTTTAGAAAATTGAGGTATGAGAAACTACAAGTTTTGATGATGAGACTTAGTGGGCCACAACATTTGATTTTGTGGCCAAACTTATCTGTAAGGGATATATATGCCTTTGGGCAGCCCTGACAGGTCTCAGAAACTATATACAGGCAATCAGAAAGAATAAATTTGGTTAAATGGGGGAGAAGGGGAAGTATTTCAAAGAGGGAAAAAATAGTCCTCAATCTAAAGAAAATAAGAAGGCAGTCATCACAAAATTCACAGAAAACTTGTGGTAAGTCCATAGCATAAATTTCTGTGGCACTTGGGGAAATAAGACAGGAAATTCAGTTTTGATCAGTGACACATCATAATTTAAGTAGGCAAAGTTTCCGATTTGATGCAACCACATGGACTACAGCAGAGAAGGAAATGGCAACCCACTCCGTTATTCTTGCCTAGGGAATCCTGTGGACAGAGGAGCCTGGTGGGCTGCTGTCCATGGGGTCGCACAGAGTCGGACACGACTGAAGTGACTTAGAAGCAGCAGCAGCAGCAGCAGCAGCAGCATGAACTACAGCACAACAGGCTCCTCAGTCTTCCACAATATCCTGGAGTTTGCTCAAATTCACGTCCACTGAATTGGGATACTATCTAACCATTTCATTCTCAGCTATGCCTTTCTCCTTTTGCCTTCAAACTTACCCAGCATCAGGGTCTTTTCCAATGAGTCAGCTCTTCAAATCAGATGGCAAAGTATTGGAGCTTCAGCTTCAGCATTAGTCCTACCAATCAATATTCAGGGTAAATATCCTTTAGGATTGACTGGTTGGATCTCCTTGCAGTGCAAGGGACTCTCAAGAGTCTTCTCCAGCACCACTGTTTAAAAGCATCAATTATTCAGTGCTTAGCCTTCTTTCTGGTCCAACTCTTACATCCATACATGACTGCTGGAAAAACCATAGCTTTGACTATATGGACATATGTCAGCAAAGTTATATCTCTGCTTTTTAATACAATCTAGGTTTGTCATAACTTTTCTTCCAAGGAGCAAGCATCTTTTAATTTCATGGCTGCAGTCACCATGTGCAGTGATTTTGGAGCCCAAGAAAATAGTCTCTGTTTCCATTTTTCCCCATCTATTTGCCTTGAACTGATGGGACTGGATGCATGATCTTAGTTTTCTGAAGATTGAGTTTTAAGCAAGGTTTTCACTCATCTTTCACCTTCATCGAGGGGCTCTTTATTTCCTCTTCACTTTCCAACATTAGGGTGGTATCATCTGCATATATGAGGTTATGGATGTTTCTCTCAGCAATCTTGATTCTAGCTTGTGCTTCATCCATCCCAGCATTTCTCATGATGTTCTCTCTATATAAGTTAAATAAACAGAGTGACAGTAGACAGACTTAAAGTACTCCTTTCCCAATTTTGAACCACTCCATTGTCCCATGTCCACTTCTATCTGTTGCTTCTTAACCTGCATTCAGGTTTATCAGGAAAGGCAGGTAAGCTTTTCTGGTTTTCCCATCACTTTAAGAATTTTCCGGAGTTTGTTGTGATCCACACAGTCAAAGATTTTAGTGTAGTTAATGAAGCAGAAGTAGATGTTTTCCTAGAATTCTCTTGCTTTTTCTGTGATCCAGTGGATGTTGGCAATTTGATCTCTGGATCCTCTGCCTTTTCAAAATCCACTTTGTACATTGGGAAGTTCTTGGTTCATATATTGTTGAAGCATAGCTTTAAGGATTTTGAGTATTACCTTGCTAGCATGTGAAATGAGTGCAATTGAGTGGTAGTTTGAACATTCCTTGGCATTGCTCTTCTTTGGGATTGGAATGAATACTGACGTTTTCCAGTCCTGTGGTCACTGCTGAGTTTTACAAATTTGCTAGCATATTGACATATTGACTTCAACAGCATCATCATTTAGGATCTGAAATAGCTCAGCTGGAATTCCATTACCTCCACTACCCTTGATCTTGTAATGTTTCCTAAGGCCCCACTTTACTTCATTCTCCAGGATGTCTGGCTCTATGTGAGTGGTCACACCATCGTGGTTATCTGAAACTTTAAGATTTTTTAAATAGTTCTTCTGTGTATTCTTGCCACTCTTCTTAATCTATTCTGCTTCTGTTAGCTCCATACTGTTCCTATCTTTTGTTGTGCATATCTTTGCATAAAATGTTCCCTTGGTATCTCCAGTTTCCTTGAAGAGATCTCTAGTCTTTCCCATTCTATTTTCTTTTGTTTCTTTGCATTGATCACTGAGGAAGGCTTTCTTATTTCTCCCTGATATTCTTTGGAACTCTGCATTCAGATGGATATTTCTTTCCTTTTCTCCTTTGCCTTTCTTTTTAAAATTATTTATTTATTTATTTATTTTTACTTTACAATACTGTATTGGTTTTGCCATACGTTGACATGAATCCACCACGGGTGTACATGAGTTCCCAATCCTGAACCCCCTTCCCACCTCCCTCCCCATATCATCTCTCTCGGTCATTCTCCTTTGCCTTTCATGTATCTTCTTTTCTCAGCTATTTGTAAGGCCTCCTCAGACAACCATTTTGCCTTTTTGCATTTCTTTTTCTTGGACATGGTTTTGATCACCACCTCCAGGGCAGTGTTAGGAAGCTCCCTCCATATTTCTTCAGGCACTCTGTCTACCATATCTGATCCCTTGAATCTGTTTGTCACTTCCACTGTATAATCGTAAAGGATTTGATATAGGTCATATCTGAATGGTCTAGTGGTCTTCCCTACTTTCTTCAATTTAAGCCTGAATTTTGCAGTATGGAGTTCATGATCTGAGCCACAGTCAGCTCCCAGTCTTGTTTCTGCTGACTCTATAGAGCTTTTCCATCTCTAGCTGCCAAGAATATGATCAATCTGATTTTGGTATTTACTATCTGGTAAAGGCAATGGCACCTCACTCCTGTGTTCTTGACTGGGGAATCCCAGAGATGGGGGAGCCTGGTGGGCTGCCGTCTCTGGGGTCGCACAGAGTTGGATATGACTGAAGCAACTGAGTAGCAGCAGCAGCAATGTCTATGTAGAGTACATCATGAGACATGCTGGGCTGGAAGAAACACAAGCTGGAATCAAGATTGCTGGGAGAAATACCAATGACCTCAGATATGCAGATGACACCACCCTTATGGCAGAAAGTGAAGAGGAACTAAAGTGCCTCTTGATGAAAGTGAAAGAGGAGAGTGAAAAAGTTGGCTTAAAGCTCAACATTCAGAAAATGAAGATCACGGCATCTGGTGCCATCACTTCATGGCAAATAGATGGGGAAACAGTGGAAACAGTGTCAGACTTTATTTTTTTGGGCTCCAAAATCACTACAGATGGTGATTGCAGCCATGAAATTAAAAGACGCTTACTACATGGAAGGAAATTATGACCAACCTAGATGGCATATTCAAAAGCAAAGACATTACTTTGCCAACAAAGGTCCATCTAGTCAAGGCTATAGTTTTTCCTGTGGTCATGTGTGGATGTGAGAGTTGGACTGTGAAGAAAGCTGAGCACCGAAGAATTGATGCTTTGAACTGTGTGTTGGAGAAGACTCTTGAGAGTCCCCTGGACTGCAAGGAGATCCAACCAGTCCATTCTGAAGGAGATCAGTCCTGGGATTTCTTTGGAAGAAATGATGCTAAAGCTGAAACTCCAGTACTTTGGCCACCTCATGCGAAGAGCTGACTCATTGGAAAAGACTCTGATGCTGGGAGGGATTGGGTGCAAGAGGAGAAGGGGATGACCGAGGATGAGATGGCTGGATGGCATCACTGACTCGATGGACGTGAGTCTGAGTGAACTCCGGGAATTGGTGATGGACAGGGAGGCCTAGCGTGCTGCAGTTCATGGGATTGCAAAGAGTCAGACACGACTGAGCAACTGAACTGAACTGAACTGAACTGAACTGAACTGAATGTCTATATGTAGAGTTGACTCATGTTGTTGGAAGAGGGTGTTTTCCAAGACCAGTGCATTCTCTTGGCTAAACTCTGTTAGCTTTTGCCCTGCTTCATTATGTACTTTAAGGCCAAATTTGCCTGTTACTCCAGGTATTTCTTGACTTCCTACTTTTGCATTCCAGTCCCCTATGATGAAAAGAACGTCTTTTTTGGTGTTAGTTCTAGAAGGTCTTGTAGGTCTTCATGGAATCATTCAACTTCAGCTTCTTCAGCATTAGTGGTTCAGTCATAGACTTGGATTACTGTGATATTGAATGGTTAACCTTGAAAAGGAACAGAGATCTTTCTGTCATTTTTGAAATTGCTCTCAAGTACTGCATTTCAGACTCTTTTGTTGATTATGAGGTCTACTCCATTTCTTCCAAGAGATTCTTGCCTACAGTAGTAGATATAGTGGTCATATGAGTTAAATTCACCCATGTGATCAATTGGCTATTTTTCTGTAATTGTGGTTTTCATTCTGTCTGCCTTCTGAAGGATGAGGATAAGAAGCTTGTAGAAACTTCCTGATAGGAAGGACTGGCTGTGGGGGAATCTGAATCTTGCTCTGATGGGCTACCATGCTTAGTAAATCTTTAATCCAATTTCCTTTTGATGGGTGGGGCTGTGTTCCCTCCCTGTAGTTTGGCTTGAGGTCAAGTTAGTTAAGGGTAATGGTGGCAATGGTGACTTGTTTCAAAAGATCTTATGCCAGCATGTCACAGCTCTCAGGACTGGGTATATCTCAGTTGGATATATCTTTCCCTTCTCTTCTTTTCTCAACTATTTGTAAAGCCTCCTCAGACAACCATTTTGCCTTTCTTTTTCTGGGGATGGTTTTGATCACAGCCTCCTGTACAATGCTATGAATCTCCATCATAGTTCTTCAGGCACTCTGTCTATAGGATCTAATCCATTGTATCTATTTGTTACCTCCACTGTACAATTGTAAGGGATATAATTTAGATCATACCTGAATGGTCTAGTGGTTTTTCCTATTTTCTTCAATTTGAGATTGAATTTTTCAATAAGGAGTTGATGATCGGAGCAACAGTTAGCTCCCAGTCTTGTTTTTCCTGACTGTATAGAGCTTCTCCATCTTTGGATGCAAAGAATATAATCAGTTGTTACTGACTATTTGGTGATGTCCATGTGCATAGTTTTCTTTTGTTTTGTTGGAAGATGGGGTTTTCTATGACCAGTGTGTTCTCATGAAGAAAACTGTTAGCCTTTGCTCTACTTCATTTTGTACTCCAAGGCCAAACTTGACTGTTACTCCAGGTATCTCTTGACTTCCTACTTTTGCATTCCAGTCACCTATGATGAAACTCCAGTGCTAGGATAAATTGGTCATGAAATGAGTTAAATAGACTATAGGATAGCTTCCAAGCTCAAGAAAATTTTCAGGCAACATGGTATACTGTAAAATGCCACAAAGTCCCCAACCTAGTGGCACATCTGTCTAACGTGTTAATTTGGTTCTGAGAGACCAAAGACTTAACTAAAGAAATGGCATCAAGTTTCTATTATAAAAATGGAGCATCGTGCTTCTGGCACATCTGCTTAGTTTATATCTATGTACTCTGGTCCTGGAAGATTTAGATAGCCACCTAAATGGCAATATTTCAGGCAGCCTGGAATTACAATGGCCATTATATGATGAATGTTCCAGTGAGAAAAGATTGTTCATTGAGGAAGTATATTTGAAAGCAAGGGCTCCCAAATCAAGCAAACAGAATGGGGTACCTATTTTAATTTGCCTGCTGAAGCCAAGAGGCTTCAAAACTGCAAAATATCATCTTGAAAGATTCAAGATACAAATTGAATCTCGATTTAAATGCAAGATTCAAGATTGCACCAGGCTAATAAAAATTGCAGACACAGAGGTAGGGCTTCCCTAGTGATCCAGTGGCTAAGACTTAGTGCTCCCAGTACAGGGGCTGTGGATTTGATCCCTGGTCAGGGAACTAGATCTTGCATTCAGCAACCATAACCTGCTTGGGGCAGAAAAATAAATAAATGGATATTTAAAAATAAAGATACAGGAAATATTGAAAACAAAATCTCTATTACTGTTGTGATACCTACTACTCCCCTCCATTCCTTTACCTGAGTGCTCACAGTCTTCTAATCTATCTAAATTCCCTTTCACTATGAAGAGTTTCCAAAATGGTAAACAAAAGTCTAACAGGTTAGTGGTCTTAAATATGCCACCATATCTACACTCTCAGGGTTGACAGGCCTCCAAGAGATTCTCTGGTAATCTGCTACTAGTTGTTCCTTTCAATAGTCCAGGAGGACTAAAATAAATAATATGCTTTGACAAGTTCTGGCAGATACTATAGCTACACTCTTGATTTTAAACCTCCAGGCTTCTGCAGATGAAATCCTGTGAAAACTGACTGAAGCCAGTGAAGGATGAGAATTCCAAATAGAGTAGACTTTCTGGGATCTCAGTCTGTAGTGCCCAGTCAAGAGAGGATGATAAAATTTCATGTTGTCCCTTCCTTTCTAAATCCAGACCCATTAGCTACTGATCCATTCTTTGTCAGTGTTAGTTATCATCTTCTTGTCTCCTTGTTTTTCTTCTTTTGTGTCCTGAGTATTTGGCTTGGCAACAATCGGGTTGGGATACCCAAATACGGCCAGATAGAAATGCAGGTTGCACCCCATTTGCAGCTGGAGTCTTACCTTTTGTTCCTAGCTCTCAGGGAATTGTCTAAATCTTCTTTTGCTTTCTTTGATCGTGGCTCTGGATCTTGGGAGGCTGGTATCTTTTTTTGGGGATATTTCTTACAGCCAAGGTGTTGTTCAGTACTGTCAGTAATATTTACTGTTTGTATCAGCTGAAGCCAGGCAAGATATTTGAAAGTGTTTGTTTCTATTGTTTTTCTTTTAAAGTATCTCAATGGTCAGAACGTAAGCTGGGAAATATTGAGGGCAGGAGGAGAAGGGGAGGACAGAGGATGAGATGATTGGATGGCATCACTGACTCAAAGGACATGAGTCTGAACAAACTCCAGGAGATAGTGAAGGACAGGGAAGCCTAGGGAGCATGTCCATGGGGTCTGAAGACAAGACTTATTGGCTGAACAACAACAAGGGTCAGAAGCTGATACTGAGAGCCAGATGGGAACATTGTTTTAGCTCTTCTGCCTTAAACTAAAGGAAATTATGTACCCAGAGGCAAAGAAAAACATTCCAAAGACACACAGCTCTAAATTGAGAACAGAAATCTTGATTTCCATCTTAGCACTCCTTGATCTAAAGAGGCAAATTGAAAATAATTTAAATGGATGGGTGGATCAACCCTTTGATGTTGTTCAGGTTACAGTCCATTTACTTGAGGAATTAAAAATGACTATACTTGCCTTGTAAATTAAATCTTTACCAGAACAGAAATGAATATTTAGAAGCAATTCAAAGACCACCAGTCCTTTATACCCAGGCAGAGCCTTTGCCATTTGTTTATAAATACTTTTTAGTATTGTAAAATTATGGATTGAGGAAACAAACAAACAAAAAAATCCTTGGAGAAAGTTAAACTTTTCCCCTGTGTTTTTGAGATGTCAATGTTCTACCTAGTCTACTCCTGGAACTGAGTAACTTGCACCTCTTTGAAATGCAAATTTCAGGAGGTAATTCTTATCAGAAGGGGCGGGGGGTGGGGGGGGTGAGAATGAAGGAAGGAAGTCTTCTTGGGAAGTGGGTGAAAGAAAAAAATCTTAACACACTTCACAGATGTTAGTAAAAATTTAAACTGTCTGAGCAGGTTGCCTTAATTTATGACATCTGACAGAAACATGATTTAGATCCAGCTTTTTTATTTCTTAATGTTGGTTGGTCTTGTGCCATTACGAATCTTAGTTCCCTAACACGGATTGAACCTGTGCCCCCAGAAGTGGAAAGGCAGACTTCTAACCAGGGAAATCCATAGATGTATATTTTAAAACAAAAGCTATAAGATTTCTCTTTGCATCTGTCTGTATGTTTATGTGTGACTATGTATGTTTGTTCTAAGTGTGTGATTTTTGTTTTTTCTACCTCTGGATGTATTTGTAAAGAAGCTTATTCAAGTTTATATCATTTAGGATGAACTTTAGAAACAAAAGCTAGTGTAAATTTGTTAGTTCATTTAAAACAGTTATGTCTTTAGAGTTATCAGCAGTAAATATTATGTAGACCAGTACTTTTTATTCTAGCTGGGTTTGCTAAAAGTAAAATTAGCTCACATTATCTCTGATAAACAATTTGTCAGGAAGAAAGATCAGTTCAGCTCAGTTCAGTCGCTCAGTCATGTGTGATTCTTGGTTACCCCATGAATCGCAACACACCAGGCCTCTCTGAACATCAACAATGCCCGGAGTTAACCCAAACTCATGTGCACTGAGTCAGTGATGCCATCCAGCCATCTCATCCTTTGTTGTCCCCTTCTTCTCCTGCCCCCAATCCTTCCCAGCATCAGGTCCTTCCCAATGAGTCAACTCTTTGCATGAGGTGGCCAATGTACCAGAGTTTTAGCCTCAGCATCAGTCCTTCCAATGAACTCTCAGGACTGGTCTCCTTTAGGATGGACAGGTTGGATCTACTTGCAGTCCAAGGGACTCGCAAGAGTCTTCTCGAGCATCACAGTTCAACAGCATCAATTCTTTGGCACACAGCCTTCTTCACAGTCCAACTTTCACATCCATACATGACTATTGGAAAAACCATAGCCTTGAAGATGAACCTTTGTTGGCAAAGTAATATCTTTGCTTTTTAATATGCTATCTAGGTTGGTCATAACTTTCCTTCCAAGGAGTAAACAAACGTCTTTTAATTTCATGGCTGCAATCACCATCTGCAGTGATTTGGGAGCCCCCAAAAATAAAGTCTGACGCTGTTTCCACTGTTTTCCCATATATTTACCATGAAGTGATGGCACCAGATGCCATGATCTTCATTTTCTGAATGTTGAGCTTTAAGCCAACATTTTTCATTCTCCTCTTTCACTTGCATCAAGAAGCTTTTTAGTTGCTCTTCAATTTCTGCCATAAGGGTGGTATCATTTGCATATCTGAGGTAATTGATATTTCTCCTGGCAATCTTGATTCCAGCTTGTACTTCTTTCAGTCCAGCGTTTCTCATGATGTACCCTGCATATAAGTTAAATAAGCAGGGTGACAATATACAGCCTTCACGTACTCCTTTTCCTATTTGAAACCAGTCTGTTTTTCCATGGCCACTTCTAACTGTTGCTTCCTGATCTGCATACAGACTTCTCAAGAGGCAGGTCAGGTGGACTGGTATTCCCATCTCTTTCAGAGTTTTCCACAGTTTATTGTGATCCACACAGTCAAAGGCTTTGGCATAGTCCATAGAGCAGAAATAGATGTTTTTCTGGAACTCTCTTGCTTTTTCCATGATCCATCAGATGTTGGCAATTTGATCTCTGGTTCTTCTGCCTTTTCTAAACCTAGCTTGAATATCTGGAAGTTCATGGTTCATGTATTGCTGAAGCCTGGCTTGGAGAATTTTGAGCATTACTTTACCAGCATGTGAGATGAGTGCAATTGTGCGGTAGTTTGAGCATTCTTTGGCATTGCCTTTCTTTGGGATTGGAATGACAACGGACCTTTTCCAGTCTTGTGGCCACTGCTGAGTTTTCCACATTTGCTGGCATATTGAATGTAGCACTATCCCAGCATCACCTTGTAGGACTTGAAATAGCTCAACTGGAATTCCATCACCTCCACTAGCTTTGTTCATAGTGATGCTTTCTAAGGCCCACTTGACTTCACATTCCAGGATGTCTGGCTCTAGGTGAGTGACCACACCATCATGATTATCTGGGTTGTGAAGATCTTTTTTGTACAGTTCTTCTGTGTATTCTTGCCACCTCTTCTTAATATCTTCTGCTTCTGTTAGGTCTGTACCATTTCTGTCCTTTATTGAGCCCATCTTTGCATGAAATGTTCCCTTGGTATCTCTAATTTTCTTGAAGAGATCTCTAGTCTTCCCTATTCTGTTGTTTTCCTCTATTTCTTTGCATTGATCATTGAGGAAGGCTTTCTTATCTCTTCTTGCTATTCTCTGGAACTCTGCATTCAGTTGCTTATATCTTTCCTTTTCTCCTTTGTTTTTGTAAGGCCTCCTCAAACAGCCATTTTGCTTTTTTGCATTTCTTTTCCACGGGGATGGTCTTGATCCCTGTGTCCTCTACTATGTCATGAACCTCCATCCATAGTTCATCAGGCACTCTATCTATCAGATCTGGTCCCTTAAATCTATTTCTCACTTCCACTGTATAATCATAAGGGATTTGATTTAGGTCATTCCTGAATGGTCTAGTGGTTTTCCCTACTTTCTTCAATTTAAGTCTGAATTTGGCAATAAGGAGTTCATGATCTGAGCCACAGTCAGCTCCTGGTCTTATTTTTGTTGACTTGTATAGAGCTTCTCCATCTTTTGCTGCAAAGAATATAATAAATCTGATTTTGGTGTTGACTATCTGGTGATGTCCATGTGTAGAGTCTTCTCTTGTATTGTTGGAAGAGGGTGTTTGCTATGACTAGTGCGTTCTCTTGGCATAACTCTATTAGCCTTTACCCTGCTTCATTCCGCATTCCAAGGCCATATTTGCCTGTTACTCCAGGTGTTTCTTGACTTTCTACTTTTACATTCCAGTCCCCTATAATGAAAAGGATCTCTTTTTTTGGATGTGAGTTCTAAAAGTTCTTGTAGGTCTTCATAGAACCGTTCAACTTCAGCTTCTTCAGTGTTACTTGTTCGGGCATAGGTTTGAATCACTGTGACATTGAATGGTTTGCCTTGGAAATGAACAGAGATCATTCTGTCATTTTTGAGATTGTATCCAAGTATTGCAGTTTGGACTCTTTTTTTGACCATGATGGCTACTCCATTTCTTCTAAGTGATTGGTGCCCACAGTAGTAGATATAATGGTCATCTGAGTTAAATTCACCCATTCCAGTCCATTTTAGTTTGCTGATTCCTAGAATGTCGATGTTCACTTTTGCCACCTCTTGTTTGACCACTTCCAATTCACCTTGATTCATGAACCTGACATTCCAGGTTCGTATGCAATATTGCTTTTTACAGCATCAGACCTTGCTTCTATCACCAGTCACATCCACAACTGGGTATTGTTCTTGCTTTGGCTCCATGACAAAAAATGACAATTAGCTACTTAATCTCTTATGAAATTTTCATGAATAATATAACCACAATAAAGAACAAGTCAAATAATATAACTGAGATAAACAAGTCCAATAAATATAATTAAGAATTTTTCAACAATTTAACTTCATAGTATGTCTACTTAAAATACTTTATGTCTACTCAAAATCTTTTTGATAACTTGATGCCTTAAAGTTATACTGAAATAAGTTAAATTATGAATATTCATTGAATATCTAGATCAATTCCACTTAACATAAGATACTGAAAGATTAATTATTGAACATAGGTTTATCCTTCACTGGCTTCCTTTTACAGAGGGACTAAAGGTATTCGGGCTTATTAGTACAAATATGTTCTGTGCCACAATGAAAAGCTTATTGTGAAGAACATACATCTTGAAATTATGAAATATATTTATAAATTTTGTCAATCAACAGAATGGTAATGTTACAGTCCGCAGTTGTTAAGTTCTTAGTTTTCACTAGGATTTAAGGATTCTAAGGGATAATAATTCTAGCTAATATATGTAGTTAAAACTACTAGAATTAAGAGAAGCATCTCTATGTAAGCAAAGTGGAATAGATTTTTGGTAAGGTATCAAGATATCTTTTTGTTAAAGAAAAAACAGTGATTTTCTCCTAAAGTGAAATGATTGATCCATAATGAGAAATAGGACCAAAAAAAAAAAAAAAAGCGACAAAATTAAGTGCACACAAAAAGTTCTAGAATTTTCATGGAAAAGAAATCTTGGGAAAGGAATTTTATGTGTGGTGAAGATTACTAATATTGGAATGGATTATGTTTTTTTAATTAATTTTAATATCAAAAGAAAACTGCTGCAAAATTAGTTTGCTTTTCTCTCCATTAAAAGGATGCAGTTTTATTTATTTTACTACTGGTCTACTCTTAATAAGGAAGTATAAACAAAGATTTTTGTTTACTTGAAATAATCTGCCTGGACAGCAAAGATTTTGTGTCTTATCAACTAACTGACTGTGCTCCAAGTTTGTTTGTTTGTTTATCAAGTTTTTGATTAGTTATGGAAACCCAGTCTCTTCAATATCAAAAAAGTTTTATTCACAACTGTGTAAACGTCTGTATTTGTTATAAAATCTTCTATTATCATTTTAGTTAAATAAAGATTGTTTCATAATAATTAGTGATCCTGTTTAGTAAAATGCTCATACCTTTTGATTTTTTGGCAACTTTAAAGAATTAGATTCTAAATGGTACCTTTTTAACCTACCATGGGTAACTGAGATTTCCAAGAGGCCCCCTGGAAAACTTCAAAAGATTTATTTTTCACCTTGTAAATGAGAGATGTTAAACTAATTAGGTTTATTTGGCATGTTAAATTATGTAGGATGCACTGTCATTAAGTGATGATAAACCTTCTTAAATTATATGTGTGGATATATGTTACTAATATAGATATTCCAGAAATTGTTTCAAGTTTCTAAACAATTGTCAGTACTCATTGTCCAAGTATTATTCTAAATTGTTGAACACCACAGAAATAACTCAGCATAAGGTAATAATTGGAATGAGAATAGGAACCTGATAGTTTTTTTTTTTTTTTTCTTAACCTGGGCTTTCAAGACTGAGGGATCATTCAAAGAGAGGAAGCACTTCTAAATGCATCCTGTTTTGTGATCTAAGATTTCTTTATGTAAGAAAGGAAAGAAAAAAAAATGGAAAATCTAAGATATTTTGGTGTAAGAAAGCAAAAGAAGAAATGGAAAATCTAAGATTTTTTGGTATAAGAAAGCAAAGGAAGAAATGGAAAATCTGAGATTATTTTGGTATAAGAAAGCAAAGGAAGACATGGAGAAGCTTCTTCCAGAGAACATGGATGTTTTTCCTTAATATTGCATTACACTTAGACAGGCTCTCTGGGGCCTGAGGACTGCACAGCTGTGTGCATTTGTGTTCAAGATCAGGTTTATTGCATTTAGTTTGCCTCTTCTTTTATGGTTACTCTTCCTCAGCTGTTTGGCTTCCCATCTCACTTTCACATTTAAACTTGCAAAGAAATGTAGAAGGTAATTAAATGACCCTGGAATTTCCTTAGTGTAGGGGTACTGAGTAATAGACGGACTGAATGTGCTCTGATTGATATTATCTTTTATAAAATTATCCAAACCTGAAAATAGGCATTGGGCTAACTGCTGAGAATATTTTGTTTGAAAACCTTCTTGCAAAATCAAAGACTAAGGAGTGTAGGTGGGATTAAAATGCAAAATGTTTCAATGAGGCTAACTGGCTTTTAATATTAACGTGAACTATTTCATATAAAAAACTAACCTTTTCTTCTCCTCCCTCCACCAATTTTCAAGTTTTCTGAACTCAGAGTATATAATAAAATATACAATCTTATTCTTGTCTTTATACTATTCCTTATTATATAAGTTGAATTGCTATCTTTGACTCTCTTTGTATTATATATATGTCGTATATAGTATACGTAAATCTATACAAATGTGCACATTAAAATATGTATTTAATATCTGTCAAAATTTTGAAGTGACTAAAAGAAAATCCTGAGGTTTTCATCCTTTTTTTTTTTTTTAATAGAGATTTTAGCTCCTTTTTTGGCCTTTCCTTCTTGGTGTTACTTCTGCTCCCTCTCTTCCTTTATAGAGGTTCAGAATTTACTTGCAACCTCACCCTCACATAAATCAAATATTCTGTCAGGTGAGGACATACTATGACCAAAATCATTCATCTCAGGGAAGATTTACAAATTAATATGATTTATTTCCAAGAATTTTTTTTTCTTATTAAACATAACTACTAATAGAATTCCATGAATTAAAAAAATAAGGCTAGAAATTATTTTTAGGAGATCAAGAAGGAACTTGTGCCTGGAAATCAGAGCTCAGAGAAGGTAGTAGTATGGCCCTAAGCATAAGGTTGTGTATCTTATACTTGGTTGTGACTGAAACATTAGTGTAAAAGAATGAAGTTGGAGATTGGTCATGTTCCAAAATCAACTTCAAATTGACACTTACAGCTTTAAATCTAGAGTTCCCTTGGTTGGTGTTGTCTGTTTCACTGCATAAGAAACAGTTCATTTTTACTTATAAGATCAAACTTTTGGGTTCTTGTCAACTTTATGTGCTCGTCTCAAAGGATGATGATGGTTAGATAGCATCACTGAACATCACTGTCCACTGAATGGACATGAATTTGAGCAAACTCCAGAAGACAGTAAAGGACAGGAAAGCCTGGCAGACTACAGTCCATGGGATTGCAAAGAATCAGACACAACTTAGTGACTAAACAACAAATTTATGTGCTCATCTCAAATGGTGAAAATCCCAGATATAATTAGTGTGAAAATTAACACTTCATAGACAATGCTTACTATGTTTTGCTAACATATCTATTTTCCTAAAGTAATATCAAGATTTTGAAAATACAGTTCTCCGCCACTGTACATTAAGCATAAAAAGATTATTTTTTAATTCAAAGGATTTATAGCTACTTAAAGTCTTGTAAACACTGTAGTGTGAATTATGCTTGTGTTATGAGCTGAATTATGCCCTCTTCCCACCAAATTATGTTGAAGTCCTAACCCTCAGTACTTCAGAATCTGACCATATTTGGAGGAGGGTTCATTGCAAAGGTGATTAAGTCACAGTGAAGTCATTTAGGTTGGTTGTAATCCAGTTTCAGTGGTATTCTTATAAGAAGAGAAAATATGAACACAGACATATATGTAGGGAAGATGATGTGAGGCTCAGGAAAAAGATGGCCAAGCAAAGAGGCCTAAAGCAGTTCCCTCCCTCAAAGCTCTCAGGAGGAGGCAAGTCCACTGATATCTTGATCTTGGACTTATAGCATCCAGAACTATAAGGAAATAAATTCCTGTTGTGTAATCAACCCTGTCTGGGTATTGTGATGGCAACCACAGCACACTAATTCAGCGTGGACATTATTCATTTCTTATTGGGAAAGTAAACAAATTTGAAAGTAATAATATACATTAGTTGAACATTTGCCAAAGATTTTGTTTGAATTCTAATGCAAAATTTCAAGAAAGAATCTGATTTTAAGAACCAATCAGTAAAAAACACTGAGAATACTAATTTTAAGAATAGTTTCAAGGAACCATATGTTTGGATATATTTGAAAGACATATTGATCACATCTATACTTTTTAAAATTTACCTCATCATGCGATTAATGTCAACTCAGTTTTGATGTGGTACTGGAGTTTAAATCTTGGCAAATGTACATTAAAAACACATTATGATGTTCAAACAAATACGGTAGAATTGTAAAATAATCATTAACTGAGCTTGGTTACTCTATGTAATTAAGCCTAGTTTACCAAGGCTGTTAGTACCATGTCATTATTTCAGCTGGGGCTTTCATCTACTATGATCCATCAGCATTTCCTAATAAACTCAAACTTATTTGAAAATCATTTGGCCAGGAGTTTCTTAAAAGCAGTGTTTGCAACACAAGAGTTTAGTCTACTTGTATTAATAAAACTAAGAAAAGCAAAATCGCTTCTTTACTTTTGATTTTTATATACTAAATAAAAAGAGACCTAAGTTTATAGCTATCTGTTTTATAAGTAGTTGTACTTTTTCCTTAGACATTCTTTTCAAAAGGATTTGAAGCCATTGTGAAAAAGTGAATGATTTCATAAGGAATTTTGATCATCCATGTGTGAGTACCTGTGTATGGAGATTAACAGAGATTGCAGTAATCACCAATTGTCTTTGTATTGCCTCTGACTTCAACAGGAACAGGTGTATTTCATAATATGAAAAGCAAGAATTCATAACAGGAGATTTAACAAAGTATTTCATGATTAACCACTAAGCAAAAAGTATAAAATAAATACTTAAATTTAGAAGAAATGAACACTGGGATACAGTGGTTTAGAAGACAAACTTGTTGCATTACAGATACTATTATTGATCAGTTTTAAATTAAATAAAAAGATTCAGGAATAGTTACAAAACCATTTCCCCCCCTTTGGCCTAAAAGAAATTTTGGAGAAATTTGAAGTTTAAGGAGATTTTGTGTGTGTGTGTGGTTAACCTGTCAGATGTTGTTAACTCCAACTTTGATGATATATACTAATGCCTCTATATCTTTCTCCTGTTCTGTTCACTAAAACAAAACTCATGAATGTTAAAACAAAATTTTTGACCTGTCTCTTTTGATCTGGTTTCCTTCTGAGGTCATATTGTGGGGCTTATAGCAGATAATTCATTGACGCATGAGTAGAGTCAGCTGTTTGAGCCTAATTGTTTGCTCCTCGACTCCTGCAAACTCAATATTTGGATGTCAAATCTGTGTTGTGTTAATGTAGCAAATGCTGCAACAACCTGAAGAATATGTTTAATTTTTGAAAGTGATCGTGAGAAATCTTGAAAGAGAAATTTGATGAATACACAACACTTTGAAATTAGAATTCAGGTTATGAGGTATTAGTGTTGGTTCCCCTGGGGCTACTGTAACAAAGCAAAAACTGGGTGGCTTGAAAAAAAAAGGCAGAAATTTATTTTCTCACAATTCTGGAGGCTAAAATTCTGACAAGATGATTCTGCCTGGATTGTGTTCCCTTTAAAGCCTGTAGAGGAAAATTCTCTTTGCCTTTTCCAGATTCTGGAGTTTGCCAGCAATTCTTAGAGTTCTTTGGCTTGTAAAAGCATCATTTGGATCTCTGCCTGTTGTTACATGGCTGTCTTCTCTTTTTTGTCTATTTCCCCTCATTAAAAAGACTTGTGTCGTAGTAAAGTAAAGACCCACCCTCATCCAATATGACCTCATCCTAACTAATTATATCTACCAACAACACTATTTCCAAATACGGTCACATTTTGAATCCTGGGATTTTGGAATTAAACATGTCTCTTGAGAGGATGCAATTCAATTCATAGCAGGGATGTTTTAAATATAGGAAGTATTGTTAGAAAGTCCAGGTTTGTGTGTGTGAGTATGTGTTTACTGTAACAAATTACCACAGATTTAGTGGAACGGTCTGGAAGTCTGGAACTGAATGGGTGTCACTGGACTAAAACCCAAGGTGTATACATCAGGCTGTGTCCTTTTCTGGAGGCTCCGGGAGAAAAATCTATTTTTTTGCCCTTTTCAACTTCTAGAGCTGGCATGTATTCTTTGGTTTGTGATTCCTTTCTCCATCTTCACGGCTAGCCATGGCCAGTCAGACTTTCCCCTTGATGCCATCTCTCAGGTTCTGACTCTTCTCAATTTAAGACCCATTTGAAGATCATGGGCCTACCGGGATAAGCCAGGATAATCTCTGTTTTGTAAGGTCAACCTTAATTTCAACCTTAATTTCATCTATAACTTAACCTCCTTAGCAACATTAGTTTCATCTATAACTTAACTTCCACCAATGCATTTTAGCAATATATTCATGGGTTCCAGAAATTAAGATATGGTCTGAGAAGTCATTACTATGTCTACTATAGCCCAGTAAAATTTGTCTTTGTTTTTGAACCAAATTTATCCCTTCATAAAGTGGTAGGAAAAGTTATTTGGCCCAGAAAGCCTCAGTGTTCATTGTATATCAGTTCATGCACTGATTTATTTTAAAGTGCCTCTAAATGCCTACTATCTGGCTGGAAACTAAACACACTTGAGTTCTTTCTCTCTCGAGCTCCCAGTCTAGATTAGGAAAAATTTTATGAACAAGAACTGCAATAAATGTAACTCAGGTCCATTTATAGTGGATTCAACATGATAGAGGAACACAAGGGACTATTTCTAACAGGATCATGCAAACTTCTTAGAGAAAGAGGCAATTGAAAAGTGTGCATAAATATTTACCAGATAGAGTGGGTTGCGAGAAGGTAGAAAGAGAAGAATCTGTGTAAATGCAGAAAGGCAAATAAGAGAGGTGTCTTTTCAGGGCATTAAAAATGGTGCCTATCTCTTGAAGCATATGAAGCAAAAAGAAGGGAAATAAACTGGTACTGGAAGGAGGCTAGGTTCAGGTACAGGCGGATCTATAAGTCAGTAAAGAGTAGAGAAATGTCATACACAAGGACCATGTTTCTTACACTTTTCAGGGAACTAGCTCCTTTTAGAATATAATAAAGCCCTTGAATGTCTTGCTTTGAATTCTAACAGTAAAATAAAAAAGTAATATATGTCTTTTAATAGCGGGGAGAAAATATCCTCATATATGCACAAATCTACCTATATAGAAATCTTTTACACATTACTTCAGGGGTTACAAACCCCCAATTTAATCTATCAAGTTCTTTTGAGTTTGTGGACTCCAGGTTAAAAGATTGAGGGACGTGAGGATGGAGAGAGAGGGAGAGAAAATACTTGGAGAATTATTAGCAAACTATATATATAAAAAAAAGAGTGGAATTATGTTCATAAAATTACTTCAGTGTATGAGTAGAAGTGAGGAGGATGAGTCATGGAACAGGAATAAAGAATTAATTCTCAAGTGTCCAGATGAGAAATCAAGAGCATTAAATTATCAGTATTTTGGCTATTTTGCCATAATCTTAAGATAAACATTTAAAAAATGGTTCTTAGTTATTTGTTCAGTTCAGTTCAGTCACTCAGTCGTGTCCGACTCTTTGCGACCCCATGAATCGCAGCACGCCAGGCCTCCCTGTCCATCACCAACTCCTGGAGTTCACTCAGACTCACGTCCATCGAGTAAGATATGCCATCCAGCCATCTCATCCTCGGTCATCCCCTTCTCCTCCTGCCCCCAGTCCCTCCCAGCATCAAAGTCTTTTCCAATGAGTCAACTCTTCGCATGAGGTGGCCAAAGTACTGGAGTTTCAGCTTTAGCATCATTTCTTCCAAAGAAATCCCAGAGTTGATCTCCTTTAGAATGGACTGGTTGGATCTCCTTGCAGTCCAGGGGACTCTCAAGAGTCTTCTCCAACACCACAGTTCAAAAGCATCAATTCTTCAGTGCTCAGCCTTCTTCACAGTCCAATTCTCACATCCATACATGACTACTGGAAAAACCATAGTCTTGACTAGATGGACCTTAGTTGGCAAAGTAATGTCTCTGCTTTTGAGTATGCTATCTAGGTTGGTCATAACTTTTCTTCCAAGGAGTAAGCGTCTTTTAGTTTCATGGCTGCAGTCACCATCTGCAGTGATTTTGGAGCCCAAAAAAATGAAGTCTGACACCATTTCCACTGTTTCCCCATCTATTTCTCATGAAGTGATGGGACTGGATGCTATGATCTTTGTTTTCTGAATGTTGAGCTTTAAGACAACTTTTTCACTCTCCTCTTTCACTTTCTTCAAGAGGCTTTTTAGTTCCTCTTCACTTTCTGCCATAAGGGTGGTGTCATCTGCATATCTGAGGTGATTGATATTTCTCCCGGCAATCTTGATTCCAGCTTGTGTTTCTTCCCTCTTTCTAAGAAATTGGAATATATAGAAACAATGATAAAGAACTTGTGAAGAGGAATGTTACCAGTAAGTATTGAAATTCTTGAATTTTTTAATGACATTAAGCTGGATTCAGTATTTACAATAAATTCTAGTGGATAAAATATAGAGAGAAACATTAGGGGATCAAGAAATATCAAAGTGCACACAAATTTTTAAAATAAATTTACTGAGATATAAACTTTATACTATGAAATTCACTTATTGTAAATGTTTAATTTAATGATTTTTAGCAAATTTATAGAGAATAGCAAGCATCACAACAATCCAGATTTGGAATCTTTCTACCATCCTTCCAAATTTATTCTATACTCTGCTCCTGCCTCAAAGTTACTTCATGCTCCTACACCTAAGCAATCACTAAAGTTACTTCATGTCTATGTATTTGCTTTTATTTGTTGATTAACTGTTTTCATACTTTCCTTTAATTTATTGAGCATGGCTTCTTTTACTTCATTGGGCATATTTATAATAGCTACTCTGCTATTTTTGTCTGCCAAGTCCAACACCTGGGGAAAATTTCTGTTCTTGGCTTTTTTTTCCCCAGAATATAACACGTCTACGTCTTTGCAAATCTCATTATTTTTTTGTCATTGTTGAAAACTGGAGTTTTTTGAATAGTAACCGTAGCAATTCTAAGTTCATATCCCTCCCCTCAAGCTCTGAATGTTGTTGTTGCTATTTTGTTTGTTAGTTTATTGGTTTCTTTATTTTGTTACTTGTTTTGGCTAAGTCTGTGACTCCCATGGTGTTCAGCTTTTGATGTCTTTATTTATTTATTTTGTATTTATATTAAAATGTGGCCTTCTAGGATTTTCCTGTGCATTCCTCACTTGGGGCTTCCCAATAGTGACATTATTGGTAAAGAATCTGCCTGCAAATGCAGGAGATGTAAAAGAAGCAGCTTCGGTTTCTGGGTTGGGAGAATCCCCTGGAGGAGGGCATGGCAACCCACTCCAGTATTCTTGCCTGGAGAATCCCGTGGACAGAGGAACCTGGCAGGCTGCCGTCAATAGGGTCACAAAGAACCAGAATGACTGAAGTGATGTTCCATAGCACACACATGCATAACTTAGTTGTTAGTCAATGGCTGGAAAAAGGTTGTGCTCAAGTGTGTGAAGCTAATCATGGTATATGTGTGAACGAATATGTCTGAGTAGGAGAGAGTTATTCTGCCCTTGCTTATATTCCATTGTAATCTTTCATGTTTCCCCGTGCATGTGTGCAGCCTCGTTTGATCAACAGCATGTGGCTAGTTTGAGTCCTCTTAGGTCTCCGTTTTGTGTGTATGTAGACTCAAGCAAGACTATGGTTCCTTCAATCATAACTATGATATGATTACTTCTATGTGATCCTTATTGTTCCCATTCGAGTGAGTTCCCTTTGACCACAGAAGCCAAGAAGCCAGTTCTCATTGATTGCCTAATCCTATCAAAACCTCCATGTTCATTGAGCTGAGAATGGAGATGGGAGAAGCCCTAAGCAAAAAAAAAAAAAAAAAAAAAAAAAAAATCATGGAATTCTACTGTTCTTACTTGAATTTAGCAGTTCTTCAATCATGAAAGGTCTTCTCTGGTGGCTCAGATGATAAAGAACCTACCTGCTATGCAGGAGACTGGGGTTTGATCCCTGGGTCAAAAAGGTCCCCTGGAGAAGGAAATGGTACCCACTCCAGTATTCTGGCCTGGAGAATTCCATGGACAGAGGAGCCTGGTGAACTATAGTCCATGGGGTTGCAAAACATAGGATATAACTGAGTGACTAACACTTTCACTTTTCAATCATAAATGCTTTTCTGATGGTTGCATGCTTTTTTTTGATATCCAGAACATGGACATTTTTGTTTTATTCTTTCTTTCCAGCTCTTTTGGAAGGGCTTGCGGGGAGGGTTTTTACCAGTCATCTCACTTGGCAATAGTTGGGAATTCCTTATCCATAGGTTTAGACATTTTATTCATTACTTATTCAAGCATGTGTAAAGCCATTAGTATCTTATTTTACCTAAAAAAATAATTTTGGATAAATTATACATTTAAGATCTCTTGTCTCTGCAAAAGCAATGTTATGCAGAGTTATGATTGCAAAATAGGCCGACTTTTCTGTTTAGGTTGTAGCTTGACTGTGCATTCATAGAATTTAATTTATTTTGTATTGTGTGTGTGCCTAGTCACTCAGTTTTGTCCAGCTCTTTGTGATCCATGGGCTTCTCTGTCCATGGAGATTCTCTAGGCAAAAATACTAGAGTGGGATGCCAGGCATGCCTCAAGGGGATCTTCCCAACCCAGGGATTGAACCCAGGTCTCCCACACTGCACGTGGATTCTTTACCACCTGAGCTACCAGGGAAGCCCAAATTAAATTAGCACAAATTAAAATACATGGAAGCTTAAAAAATTATACAACATGCATATTTCAAAATACAGTTTTCTCTTTAATTGATTCACTCATTAAATTACTTAGCAGTTAAAAAAATCTGCTTTGTAGCTTCAACTACTATGTTAGTGATATTGGGATAGATGCAGAGAGCACTGTCTTTTACCACTGCTCTCTATTATAGAGTTAAGAATTCCGTTATATAATATTCCACAGGGATTTCCCTTGTGGCAAAATGGTAAAGAATCTGCCTGCCTATTCAGGAGACACGAGTTCAGTCCCTGATCCTGGAAGATCCCACATGCTATGGATCACCTATCGAGCCTGTGCGCTAGAGCCCAGGAGCAACAACTGCTGAGCCCACGGGCTGCCACTGTTGAAGCCCTAGAGCCTGTCTCTGCAAAAGAGAAGCCACCACAATGAGAAGCGTGTACACCACAATTAGAGAGTAGTATCCCCTCACTACAACCAAAGAAAAGCCCACACAGCAACTGACAATAAATAAATACAATGAAAAAATAATAATATTCCACAAATATTTGCCAAGTACTAAGTGCCAAGAATTGTGCTGAAAATTAAAAAATCATAATACAAGAAGGAATTCTAGTAATTCTCCACTTTCCAGATTACCAATTTAATATTTTTAGAATATAAAAATCACTTTATTCTAATTTTTTATCAAAGCCCTTATGTTTATACAATAGAAGTGACAAATAGATTCAAAGGATTAGATCTGGTAGGCAGAATCCCTGAAGAACTATGGACAAAGTTTCATAACATTGTATAGGAGGCAGTGACCAAAATGATCCCAAAGGAAAAAAAGCAAGAAGGCAATTGGTTGTTTGAAGTGACCTTACAAATAGCTAAGAAAAAAGAGAAGAAAAGGCAAAGGAGAAGGGGAACGATAGACCCAACTGAATGCAGAGTTCCAAAGAATAGCCAGGAGAAATAAGAAAAGCCTTCTTAAATGAACAATGCAAAGAAATAAAGGAAAACAATAGAATGAGAAAGTCTAGAAATCTCTCGAGAAAATTAGAGATAACAAGGGAACATTTCATGCAAAGATGGGCACAATAAAGGACAGAAATGGTATGGACCTAACTGAAGCAGAAAAAATTAAAAAGAGGTGGCAGGAATATACAGAACTATAATAAAAAGGTCTTAATGATCTGCATAACCACAATGGTGCGGTCACTCATCATGGTTATGCAGGTCATTAAGAGCCAGACATCCTGGAGTGTGAAGTTTAGTGGGCCTTGGGAAGCATCATTATAAACAAAGCTAGTGGAGGTGATGGAATTCCAGTTGAGCTATTTCAAATCTTAAAAGATGATGCTGTTAAAGTGTTGCTTTCAATATGCCAGCAAATTTGGAAAAAAGCTCAGCAATGGCCACAGAACTGGAAAAGGTCAGTTTTTATTCCAATCCCAAAGAAAGGCAATGTCAAAGAATGTTCAAATTACTGTACAATTGCACTCATTTCACATGCTAGCAAGGTAATGCTCAAAATCCTTCAAGGTAGGCTTCAACAGTATGAGAACTGAGAACTTCAAGTTATACAAACTGGATTTAGAAAAGGCAGAGAAACTGGAGACCACATTGCCAACTTCCGTTGGATCACAGAGAAAGTAAGATGATTCCAGAAAAATATCTATTTCTGCTTCATTGATTATGCTAAAGCCTTTGACTGGGTGGATCACAACAAACTGGGAAAATTCTTAAAGAGATGGGAATACCAGACCACAGTACCTACATCCTGAGAAACTTGTGTGGCAAGAGACATGTTAGAACCAGACATGTAACAACACACTGGTTCCAAATTGGGAAAGAAGTATTTCAAAGCTACATATTGTGACCCTGCTTACTTAACTTATATGCAGAGTATGTCATGCACAGTGCTGGGGTGGATGATTCACAAGCTGGACTCAAGATTACTGGGAGAAATATCAGTAACTTCAGATATGCAGATGACCACCACCCTAATGGTACATAGCTAGAGGAACTAAAAAGCCTCTTGATGAAAGTGAAAGAGGAAAGTGAAAAAGCTCACTTGAAACTCAACATTCAAAAAGCTTAAGATTGTGGAATCCAGCCCCATCACTTCATGACAAGCAGATGGGGAAAAATGGAAACCACGACAGATTTTATTTTCTTGGGCTCCAAATCACTGCAGAAGCTAACTGTAGCCATGAAATTAAAAAATACTTACTCCTTGAAGGAAAAGGTATGACAAACCCAGACAGCATATTATAAAGCAGAGATGTCACTTTGCTGACAAAGGTCCATATAGTCAAAGCTATGTTTTTTTTCCAGTGTTCATGTATAGATGTGAGACTTGGACCACAAAAAAGACTGAACACCGAAGAATTGATGGTTTTGATCCATGGTGCTGGAGAAGACTCTTGAGAATCCCCTGGACACCAGAGGAACCAGTCAATCCTAAAGGAAATCCACTCTGAATATTCACTGAAAGGACTGATGCTGAAGCCAAAGCTCCAGTACACTGGCCACCTGATGTGAAGAGCTGACTCACTGGAAAAGACTCTGATGCTGGGAATGATTGAGATCAAGAGGAGAAGGGAGCAACAGAGGTTGAGATGGTTGGCTGACAGCACAGACTCAATGGACACTGAATTTGAGCAAACTCCGGGTGATAGTGAAGGACCGGGAAGCCTGGCATGCTGTAGTCCATGGGGTCACAGAGTCAGACATAACTCAATGACTAAACAACAACAAATTCTAATTTTTTGGCCCAACAATGCTATTCTGTACAAAATTAAAAATACATATTGTTTACTGAAAGCTTAGTATATCTACTACCACTACTATTCAAGAAAAATGCTGAATGATTTGTTTTCATTAAATCATGACAAGCATATAGGTGCTAGTATTTTTGTCTCCATTTTACAGACAAGATATTGTGGCAATATGTTGCCTGCAATCACAGATCTAGCGCATGGCTAGGTTATTTGGTTAAGTCAAAAAGATACTATGTCACTGAACTCAACCTTGAACAGAAGTCTTTGCTTTTGCTTAATTATGTCTTTGCTTTCCCTCTTTCCTTAATTAAACCTGATGAACATGATTTTGTGTAATATATAAACTTCAAGAAACAGTGACTGGTAATCCAGTATCTCATAAAATGGGCTTCCCTGGTGACTTTGTGGTAAAGAATCTGCTAGTGTAGGAGATACAGGTTCAATCCCTTAGTCAGGATGGTCCCCTACACGAGAAAATGGCAGCCCATTCCATTATTCTTGTCTGGGAAATCCCACAGACATAGGAGCCTGTTGGCCTATGGGTTACAAAAGCATCAGACATGGCTCAGTAACTAAACAACAACAACAAATCTTATAAAATAGAATAGCGGTCATCTAATATTTGGTATACCTCAATATAAAATTAATTGGAAAATACTATCTTTAGATCAGCGTACCAAGTCAACAGTTCATACATCTCAGTGTAGCAACTTGCATGGCTTCTGGTCCTTTTCAGACATGGCATATCATCTCTTATGTGGAGAGTATGACAAAATACTAATCTTGTGGTTTTAAATTATTTTAGACTATTATTATTAGCAATTTCTCCTTCACCTACCAGTCCCCATAAATCACCTATTAAGATTTCAGATTGCAGCAGCCAGTCCTCGTTGTCCATCACCAACTCCCGGAGTTCACCCAAACTCATGTCCATCGAGTCCATGATGCTATCCAGCTATCTCATCCTCTGTCGTCCCCTTCTTCTCCTGCCCCCAATCCCTCCCAGTATCAGAGTCTTTTCCAATGAGTCAATTCTTTGCATGAGGTGGCCAAAGTACTGGAGTTTCAGCTGTAGTATCAGTATTTCCAAAGAAACACAGGACTGATCTCCTTTAGAATGGACTGGTTGGACCTCCTTGCAGTCCAAGAGACTCTCAAGAGTCTTCTCCAACACCACAGTTCAAAAGCATCAATTCTTCAGCACTAAGCTTTCTTCACAGTCCAACTCTCACATCCATACATGACCACTGGAAAAACCATAGCCTTGACTGAACAGACCTTTGTTGGCAAAGTAACATCTCTGCTTTTTAATATGCTATCTAGGTTGGTCATAACTTTCCTTCCAAGGAGCAAGCATCTTTTAATTTCATGGCTGCAATCACCATCTGCAGTGATTTTGGAGCCCCTCAAAATAAAGTTTGACACTGTTTCCACTGTTTCCCCATCTATTTCCCATGAAGTGATGGCACCAGATGCCATGATCTTCGTTTTCTGCATGTTGAGCTTTAAGCCAACTTTTTCACTCTCCTCTTTCACTTTCATCAAGAGGCTTTTTAGCTCCTCTTCACTTTCTGCCATAAGGGTGGTGTCATCTGCATATCTGAGGTGATTGATATTTCTCCTGGCAATCTTGATTCCAGTTTGTGTTTCTTCTAGTCCAGCGTTTCTCATGATGTACCCTGCATAGAAGTTAAATAAGCAGGGTGACAATATACAGCCTTGATGTACTCCTTTTCCTACTTGGAACCAGTCTGTTGTTCCATGTCCAGTTCTAACTGTTGCTTCCTGACCTGCATACAGATTTCTCAAGAGTCAGGTCAGGTGGTCTGGTATTCCCATCTCTTTCAGAATTTTCCACAGTTTCTTGTGATCCACACAGTCAAAGGCTTTGTCATAGTCCATAAAGCAGAAATAGATGTTTTTCTGGAACTCTCTTGCTTTTTGATAATCCAGCAGATGTTGGCAATTTGATCTCTGGTTCCTCTGCCTTTTCTAAAAACAGCTTGAACATCTGGAAATTCATGGTTCATGTATTGCTGAAGCCTGGCTTGGAGAATTTTGAGCATCATTTTTCTAGTGTGTGAGATGAGTGCAATTGTGCAGTAGTTTGAGCATTCTTTGGCAATGCCTTTCTTAGGGATTGGAATGAAAACTGACCTTTTCCAGTCCCGTGGCCACTGCTGAGTTTTCCACATTTGCTGGCATATTGAGTGCAGCATCTTTGCAGCATCATCTTTCAGGATTTGAAATAACTCAACTGGAATTCCATCACCTCCACTAGCTTTGTTCATAGTGATGCTTTCTAAGGCCCACTTGACTTCACATTCCAGGATGTCTGGCTCTAGGTGAGGGATCACACCACCGTGATTATCCAGGTCGTGAAGATCTTTTTTGTACAGTTCTGTATATTCTTGCCACCTCTTCTTAATATCTTCTGCTTCTGTTAGGTCCATACCATTTCTGTGCTTTATCGAGCCCATCTTTGCATGAAATGTTCCCTTGATGTCTCTAATTTTCTTGAAGAGATCTCTAGTCTTTCCCATTCTGTTGTTTTCCTCTATTTCTTTGCATTGATCTCTGAAGAAGGCTTTCTTATCTCTTCTTGCTATTCTTGGGAATTCTGCATTCAGATGCTTATATCTTTCCTTTTCTCCTTTGCTTTTCGCTTGTCTTCTTTTCTCAGCTATTTGTAAGGCCTCCCCAGACAGCCATTTTGCTTTTTTGCATTTCTTTTCCATGGGGATGGTCTTGATCCCTGTGTCCTGTACTATGTCACAAACCTCCATCCATAGTTCATCAGGCACTCTATCAGATCTAATCCCTGAAATCTATTTCTCACTTCCACTGTATAATCATAAGGGATTTGATTTAGGGCATACCTTAATAGTCTCTTGGTTTTCCCTACTTTCTTCAATTTAAGTCTGAAGTTAAATTTCTTCAATTTAACTCCTTGGTAATAAGGAGTTCATGATCTGAGTCACAGTCAGCTCCCTGTCTTGTTTTTGCAGACTGTATAGAGCTTCTCCATGTTTGGCTGCAAAGAATATAATCAATCTGATTTCAGTGTTGACCATCTGGTGATATCCATGCGTAGAATCTTCTCTTGTGTTGTTGGAAGAGGGTGTTTGCTATGACCAGTGTGTCCTCTTGGCAAAACTCTATTAGCCTCTGCCCTGCTTCATACCGTATTCCAAGGCCAAATTTGCCTGTTACTCCAGGTGTTTCTTGACTTCCTACTTTTGCATTCTAGTCCCGTATAATGAAAAGGGCATCTTTTTTGGGTGTTAGTTCTAAAAAGTCTTGTAGGTCTTCATAGAACCGTTCAACTTCAGCTTCTTCAGTGTTACTGTTTTGGGCACAAACTTGGATTACTGTGATATTGAATGGTTTGCCTTGTAAATGAACAGAGATCATTCTGTCATTTTGAGATTGCATCCAATTACTGCACTTCAGACTGTTTTGTTGACCATTATGGCTACTCCATTTCTTCTAAGGGATTGGTGCCCACAGTAGTAGATATAATGGTCATCTGAGTTAAATTCACCCATTCCAGTCCATTTTTGTTTGCTGATTCCTAGAATGTTGACGTTCACTATTGCCATCTCCTGTTTGATCACTTCCAATTTTCCTTGATTCATGGACTTGACATTCCAGGTTCATATGCAATATTACTCTTTGCAGCATCGGACCTTGCTTCTATCACCAGTCATGTCCACAACTGGGTATTGTTTTTGCTTTGGCTCTATCCCTTCATTCTTTCTGGACTTATTTCTCCACTGATCTCCAGTAGCATATTGGGGCACCTTCTGACCTGGGGAGTTCCTCTGTCAGTATCCTATCATTTTGGCTTTTCATACTGTTCATGGGGTTCTTAAGGCAAGAATACTGAAGTGGTTTGCCATTCCCTTCTCCATTGGACCACATTCTGTCAGACCTCTCCACCATGACCCACTCGCCTTGGGTAGCCCCACATGGCATGACTTAGTTTCATTGAGTTAGATAAGTGGTCTATGAAATACTTTTGGAAAAGTAGCATCGACATTAATATGAAAGACAAGTAAAAGATCAGATTTGGAATAATGAGTTAAATTATGTCATACTAAAACATTAAGTAGGCAGCTGAAGTGTTGAAGAGAAGCAGTCTTAGGTAAGACAAGCTTTTAGAATCAATGAGGGTACCTTGCCTAAGAAGAAAGTTAGAAAATTAGAGCCTGCAGAATTTGGATGGTGATACGTCAGGTTTGGTTCATCAATTGTAATGTATGTATGTACCATTCTAGTGGAGAATGTTGGTAATAGGGAAGCTATGTATATGTGTGAAGCATGGATATATAGGGGATCTCTGTACCTGATGCTCAGTTTTGCTGGGAACTTGAGATAACTCTATAAAATACAGTTTTATTTGAAGTTTTATTTTTGAAATATGTGAAGATGTTGAGAATTATGCCTGGTTGAGCAACATGAAGAACAGTCTTTAACTTGCTGTTTGAGTACTGTAGACTAACATATGATTGATAAGAGGTCATGCTAAGAGCAGAATCAGGGGGCTGAATCAGAATACAAGCTAGATTAAACCAGATATTTATTAAAAAATTAACAGAAGTTAACCTGTACCCCCCACCCCCATCAACATGCATTCTTTTAAATTTTTAATTCTAGTCTGTGTCTGTATAGTTACTAGAGAGAAGAAACTTAAACCAAATTAAAATATTTTGTCTGTTTTTTATATAAATAACATCTTAAGCAAGAAATTGGAAATCAGTATTCTGATCTATATTCATTTAAGCAGAAGAATAATATAGGTGAGACAAGGGAATTTGGGGAGCAAGGAAGGAAAGCATGTGCATCAAATAACAGGATCTGTTGGAAAAAATAGGAAGGAATTTGGAAAAGGCTTGTAAGTATTGCTTGCCTTGAGATGGAAATATTCCCTTAATGTCTTGTTCTTTGTAGGAACATTCTAATTTATTAGATACTATCTTAATTCAAGACTTCTCACTTCCATATCTTCTCTAAATGTTCCCAATATATCATTTTTCCAAAATGAAAGAATTCCTTTGTTTAGTCTCATGGAGTTTTTCCTTTGAATCTCTTGGTTTCAGAAAATTAGGAATTCTAAACAGAAATTGCTGATGAAATCTACAACAGATGTGAAGAGACTATAAAATTTGTGAACAAGGAACACCTCTTCTCTGAACTTGAGTTGGGTCACATACTAAATAGCCTATTCCCCAAAGGCTAGATTCATTTTGTTTTCTCAATTTTAAACCTAGGAAGAAGAAAGAACATGTCAGTTTCTGCTTTAGCCACAATAAAATTAATAATGCTTTTTCAATTCAGCTTTCCAAGCCAGATACAATGCAAGTCAAATGTAAAGAATTGTGGAGACATTGACAAGATGAAAGGGATTCCTATCTTTTTCATCAAAACTTAAAGCACAGTTTTTAAGTTCTTAAGTTTTAAGTTCATAGGGTAGTAGCCATAGGCAATCTTCACTTCTAAATAACATGTCAGACTGCAGGTGTCCCTGGGGATTGAGGAAAGTCTATGGTTTATGTGCCTCTTTGTCTCAGGTTCCTCAATACATCTGTGTGTGTGTGTGTGTATTTGGAACAGATCAAAGCTAGTTCTGTTTTTAGTTTATACTATATGATTACTTTTAATAGTAATTTTTCTCCACACGTTCTACTCAACACTTAGGACTCCTGGGCTTGGTATAACCCCCTCTGATTTTGATCCATTTTCTGAATTGTGCTTCTCCCTTCTGCATCTGAGAATCCATGAACAGACGCTAACAAAAGTCCAATCTCAGTGTGTCATCTCTCTGAGGAGCTATTTGTGATTGTAAAAGAATGTTTTCTTACACTAATTCTTAGGCTCTCTCCATCAACTAATTGGGCTGACTTTGGACTCATATATATGTTTTTGATAAGAATGTCTCTGGTGAATGGGGAGGTTCTGTTAAAAGCTTTTACACATTGCCATTTGCTTCAATCAGGCTTTAGTTTTGTGTTTTTCAAACATGCTGTGGAAATCTTTTTTTTCCAACATATTTTACTAGTTTTACTACTCTACTGTGTAAATAAAATCTAAACCATTGAGGAGAGAGTAGAAACTAATATGTCAAAGAATCACACCAACTAACAAGAAATTACTGACATAGGAATTAAATTGGCAGTGGTGAAAACCTCATTACATGTTAAACGTTTCATTTGATTTCATTTTAGTACCGATACCAACATTTTCAGATGTTAAAATATTTGGCAAGGATAAAGCTTCATTTCTTTCTATGAAACTAATACTAATTTTTTTTATTGTTGACTATATTTCCTTTGGCAAACAAAAGCATTTATTCTCTAGAAAATTATAAAAGGCTAAGTAAGACTGTAGCAATTGCTTTTCCACCATATAATTTTTCTTCTGAGAATTTCTTATGAAATATAAAAGAAATCAATTTGTTGAATAGCAAGTCTTGGGTCAGATGGCATTAAAACATTGACTGGCTTCTTTATGAAATAGCTGATCTAATGTTAAGTTTAACTTAATTTCACAGGTTTACTCTGGAAGGAACAGAGGACCAGAAACCACATAGGATTCTTAAGTCTTCACCTATTTCCTTATCTTTTCCTGTAAATTTAACATCAATTTTAAGTTGTATAGCTTTTTAAAGGACATTTTTATTTTCTATCAATTGTATGATATATGTAAAAAACAAAAAACACCCAAGCAAAAAATTAACCCCCCTTTTATATCTTTCTTTTTTTAAATTTAATTTTATTTATTTTATTTATTTTATTTTTTTAATTTTAAAATATTTAATTCTTACATGTGCTCCCAAACATGAACCCCCCTCCCACCTCCCTCCCCATAACATCTCTCTGGGTCATCCCCATACACCAGCCCCAAGCATGCTGTATCCTGTGTCAGACATAGACTGGCGATTCAATTCTTACATGATAGTATACATGTTAGAATGCCATTCTCCCAAATCATCCCACCCTCTCCCTCTCCCTTTGAGTCCAAAAGTCCATTATACACATCTGTGTCTTTTTTCCTGTCTTGCATACAGGGTCGTCATTGCCATCTTTCTAAATTCCATATATATGTGTTAGTATACTGTATTGGTGTTTTTCTTTCTGGCTTACTTCACTCTGTATAATCGGCTCCAGTTTTCATCCATCTCATCAGAACTGATTCAAATGAATTCTTTTTAATGGCTGAGTAATACTCCATTGTGTATATGTACCACAGCTTTCTTATCCATTCATCTGCTGATGGACATCTAGGTTGTTTCCATGTCCTGGCTATTATAAACAGTGCTGTGATGAACATTGGGGTACATGTGTCTCTTTCAATTCTGATTTCCTCAGTGTGTATGCCCAGCAGTGGGATTGCTGGGTCATAAGGTAGTTCTATTTGCAATTTTTTAAGGAATCTCCACACTGCTCTCCAAAGTGGCTGTACTAGTTTGCATTCCCACCAACAGTGTAGGAGGGTTCCCTTTTCTCCACACCCTCTCCAGCATTTATTGCTTGCAGATTTTTGGATTGCAGCCATTCTGACTAGTGTGAAGTGGTATCTCATTGTGGTTTTGATTTGCATTTCTCTAATAATGAGTGATGTTGAGCATCTTTTCATGTGTTTGTTAGCCATCCGTATGTCTTCTTTGGAGAAATGTCTATTTAGTTCTTTGGCCCATTTTTTGATTGGGTCATTTATTTTTCTGGAATTGTGCTGCATAAGTTGCTTGCATATTTTTGAGATTAGTTGTTTGTCAGTTGCTTCATTTGCTATTATTTTCTCCCATTCAGAAGGCTGTCTTTTCACCTTGCTTATATTTTCCTTTGTTGTGCAGAAGCTTTTAATTTTAATTAGATCCCATTTGCTTATTTTTGCTTTTATTTCCAGAATTCTGGGAGGTGGATCATAAAGGATCCTGCTGTGATTTATGTCGGAGAGTGTTTTGCCTATGTTCTCCTCTAGGAATTTTATAGTTTCTGGTCTTACATTTAGATCTTTAATCCATTTTGAGTTTATTTTTGTGTGCGGTGTTAGAAAGTGATCTAGTTTCATTCTTTTACAAGTGGTTGACCAGTTTTCCCAGCACCACTTGTTAAAGAGATTGTCTTTACTCCATTGTATATTCTTGCCTCCTTCGTCAAAGATAAGGTGTCCATATGTGTGTGGATTTATCTCTGGGCTTTCTATTTTGTTCCATTGATCTATATGTCTGTCTTTGTGCCAGTACCATACTGTTTTGATGACTGTGGCTTTGTAGTAGAGCCTGAAGTCAGGCAGGTTGATTCCTCCAGTTCCATTCTTATTTCTCAAGATTGCTTTGGCAATTCGAGGTTTTTTGTATTTCCATACAAATCTTGAAATTATTTGTTCTAGTTCTGTGAAAAATATGGCTGGTAGCTTGATAGGGAATGCATTGAATTTGTAAATTGCTTTGGGTAGTATCCTCATTTTCACTATATTGATTCTTCCGATCCGTGAACATGGTATATTTCTCCATCTATTAGTGTCCTCTTTGATTTCTTTCATCAGTGTTTTATAGTTTTCTATATATAGGTCTTTAGTTTCTTTAGGTAGATATATTCCTAAGTATTTTATTCTTTTCGTTGCAATGGTGAATGGAATTGTTTCCTTAATTTCTTTTTCTACTTTCTCATTATTAGTGTATAGGAATGCAAGGGATTTATATCTTTCTTTATTTGAAAAAGAAACTTCTTTAAGTTTTATGGAATTAACAAGAAAGTATCCCAACTCAATTCATAACCATTTTACTACTTACAGTTCACCCAAACTCTTAACTGTTTGAACATATTCAGTACTTCTTTACTTATGATGTTGAGGCATCTAGTGGAATGAAAAACTGCATATCTTTCAGAAGTATCCCAGAGTATATATTAATTCTGTCTTTATGTGGTAAAGGTAATTTTGCTTTAGTTCATTCTAGCTATAAAACACTATGATGTGTGTTCTCATTTCTGCTACTTGTAAGATGTGTGACAGGGGACTGGTTATTTATCTTTTCTAAGTGTCAAGTTCCTCTCTATAAACTGTGTGGGGGTGTGTGTGTATGCTGGAGAGAGCAAGGTATTACATTCGGTACCAACTTTACGTGGTCATCAGAGAATTAAATGAGACAACATGTAAAGAGGACTTTCAACACAACACCTGACACATACTTTCAAAAGCCCTCAGAAAAAGTTAGCTAGCTACCAAATAACACCAAAGTAATTTGTATCAAAGTTTATTTGGAGGATTTATCAAATACTTGAAAATTGTAAAAAGTTCATAGAAACTTTGTTCTTTCGAGGCTGAAATTTCCCGACCAATATTATGAACCTTTGAAAGGAAAACTAAATTAGCACTAGTGTTCTGTGTTAAGATGATTGTATGTAGCCAGTGTTAAATCACACTAGAGTAATATTTTAAGATGTACCTGCATAAACTATATACATTTACTGTTATATCTGTTGTATAGGTAATTACAATTTCTACTGCATTCTTTGTGAACTTTGTGGTTTAGTATTAAATTTAACAACCTACCATCTGTTTCTTCTATTACAGCCTAATGTAACAGTTCCTATGATAGCATAAAATTTTGTAGTCTTACCACGTGCCAGGTGCTGTATTAATTACCATTTTCTCAAATTCTCACTATGTAAATGTTTAATTACCTTATAAGTTTTGCAATACAATTCACATTTTACAGTAGAAAAAATGAAGGGTCTAGGTGGTGATTGATGCCCAGGGATATGAAGTTAATCTGGGGCAGAACTAGGATTCACACGGTCATATTTGCTGTTGTCCTGCTATGAATGAATCTTGAGCATAAGACAGAGGTAGGGAAACTAAGAAGAAGCTCCATGGTCTTATGATAGCAGTCTAATAGATTAAAATTACCTTTTTATGGTTAGGGGGTCCATTAAACTTCTGGTATGACTGTTCAACTTCCATCCATTCCTCACCCTTTTTTCCCAGTGTTATCAACTCTTAGCCTTTGAAGATATAGTCCATCCTTACCCCTCCTTCTCATAATCAGGCTTATTTGAGGAGTAATTCTATTGATGCTTCTTGAACCCTCACTCATATTTGTTATTTGATTTTTGCTTGTATTAGTCATTGAAATGACTCTTGTTAATGACTTTTACTTCAAATTATTATCTCACATTCAAAAGAAACTGTAAAAGTGAAAGTGAGTCACTCAGCGGTGTCTGACTCTTTGCAACTCCATGGACGGTACCCTGCCAGATTCCTCTGTCCGTGGAATTCTCCAGGCCAGAATAGTGGAGTGGGTAGCCATTCACTTCTCCAGGGGTTCTTCCTACCCAGGGATTGAAGCCAGGTCTCCTGCATTGCAAGTGGATACTTTGCTCTCTTAGTCACAAGGGAAGTCCTCAAAATTACATATCTGAGTTTAAATGGAGTGATGTTAGCATTGAAAAACTTTGAATTCATTTTACTTTATGTATAAAAAAAGAATAAGCTAGCAATGAACTTTCAAAATTAATTGGTAAAAGATTATTTTAATCAATATAAATCCAACTCTAGTAGGAGTTAAGAGGAAAGGAAAGCCATGTCTTACCTTTCTAACTGGCCTGATGTTAGCCATAGTTCTTAGCACATGGAATTAGGTCAGCAGAACTTGTTGAATGAGTGAATAAAGAAAGATTTAACTTACTTCTTGGCCATTGCCTACTTACTTGTTCAGAGATTTCACTACTTTCTCCTTTTGTATCTTGTCTCCCACTACTGGCAAGTAATTTTTCTTGCTAAACTATTGGGAAGAGTATAGTATAGGGCTTAATACTTTATTTTTAAGGTGGATCATATGCAATACCTCTGGGAATTACTACACTAGATCCTCTTCCCTCATACATGGCAACACTGCCCTACACCCTGGAAAGCAGCAGATAACATATGACTGAAATGGTAGAGCATATTCAGAAGGCATTTAGTGCAATGCTCCCATGTTCTTCTTCCAAACAGAGTTGAAAGTTTCAAATTTTGGAGAAAGATTATGGACAGGTGGAAGCTTTGCATAACTGTTCTCTAAAAGTCACTATTAACAGAATTAAGAATACATCATATAAAGTAGTCAGGCCTTAAGAACTACTTATAGTGTCAGTTTGATGAAGCCAATCTATTCCAAGCTTTAAACTTTAGTAAATGGCTCTAAAATCAACATGTAACCCAACATGAAGCCAACTGAATGGCTTCCAATTAGGTGTCATATTTTATTCTGAATTACTTTAAAAAATATGGGTACTTTGAAATTACAGTTCAAATCTAAGCTTCTAAAGAAACTTGCTGAAAGAGACAAGTTTATTCCCCCGATTTTCTTTAAAAATTAAAAAAAAAAGGTAAAAATGATGGAGCTTATTAAATCTGAAACTTAGATTTTAACAAGTTGCTACCCACCTTTAAAGCATTCTTTGAACTATATAGTTTCTTTGTGGGAGGTAGTCATTATTGACTCTAAAGTAGCATTTGCTTAATCCACCATCCATCATTACCTTCTTCTCAATGCTTATGTTAGTGTACCCTAATATATCTTTGAGATCTAGCAAAGGATTTTAAGTGTATATTTGACAATGGACATATATTTTTTTCTTTCTCTTTTAGGGATAGAGATAGTAGACTTGGAAATATATGTGACACATTCTAAAAGTTTAAAAAATATATTATCATTATATACTAATATCAATTAAACATAACTTTAGCACACAAATTTATTTTTGCTAAAAACTGACACTGTAGAATTCTGTAGATTAATGTAAATAAGATAATTACTTAGGTAAAACCTCAACAGTTTGCACATGAACTATACTTAATGAAGCATTGATTTAAAAAGAAAAGTCACCAAGGGAAAGTAAAAGCAGTTATTTCCTTAATTCACTTGTATAATGTTTCCTTGATTGAAATAAAGGAACAAATTATGAGGATCTATTCAAAAATAAAATAAGCAAAACCATTGCCATTTTATTCCAAATATTTGAGTAACCCTCGTGATGGGTCAGTTCGCAGCTCACTGCTCAGATATCAGCCTATGCCATGCTCCACTGAGGTTGTGCAGTTTTCTTCTCCAAGTGTTATTTAGGAGTTTGGGTTCATTATAACGTTTATGTATAGTAGAATCAGTCTCCCAACTGCCTTATAATTATTTTTTAATGCAATATGCTACTTATAAGAGTATTATTTTTCAACTTGCATAACTTTTCCCCCATTAAGCATATTTATCTTTCAACACACTTGCTGGGAGTGTTGGCTCTCCCAGAAAGGACCAAATTGCAGAAAGGACCAAATTGCTTCCTGTCTACCAGGCAGCAATCCTAAAGTAACAATTTGTATCAACATGATCTAGGCAGCTTTAGTGTTTCATTAAATGTAATGAATTCTTTTGTTTTAAGCGTATCCAAGTCATTAGTTGTTTACAACAACATTTATATTCTTCTTAAACTTTTTACATTACAAGTCACACTTCATAGATATTTAGCATTGGGAAGATCATGACAATCTCTTTTTTGTTCATTTTCTTATTTTTTAATTCTCACTAATAAAATCATAATACATGATTTCCTAGAAATGCAGTCATGTATTACATGATTAATGAAATAACTTGTCTTTAATAATTCTAAATTGATTTTTTGTTTATTTATTTTTTAAAATCAAGAATGTGTTATGCAATTTTGAAATGGTGGACTACTGCCCTGGATAACCGCTGCAGTGGTTTTGAAATTCATATTACTGATATTGCAATAATGATAATAGCAGTGATATACAAATAATGGTGATCATGAGTAGAAAGTTCTTTGTACAAAATTTTTCATCTATCTATTTTTCACAGTATTTTGAAGACAAACATTTTGGTCTCTTATTTTACTATCTTAAGCACAGTGCCTGTAAAATACCTGTCACCCAGTTATTGTTCACTTGCTAAGTCACAACTGACTCTTTGAGACCCCATGGATTGTAGCACACTAAACTTCCCTGTCCTGCACTATCTCGCCGAGTTTGCTAAAACTCATGTCTGTTGAGTCGGTGATGCCATCCAACCATCTCATCCTCGGTCACCCCCTTCTCTTCCTGCCTTCAATCTTTCCCAGCATCAGGGTCTTTTCCAATGAGTCGGCTCTTCACATCGGAGGCCAAAGTATTAGAGCTTCAGCTTCAACATTAGTCTTTCCAATGAATATTCAGAGTTGATTTCCTTTAGGATTGATTGGCTTAATATCCTTACTGTCCCAGGGAGTCTCAAGAGTCTTCTCCAACATCACAGTTCAAAAGCATCAGTTCTCCAGTGCTCAGTCTCTTTTACTGTACAGCTCTCACATCTGTACATGACTACTGGGAAACCATAGCTTTGACTGTACGGACTTTTGTGGGCAAAGTGATATCTTTGCTTTTTAAGATGTTGTATGGTGTCTAGGTTTGTCATAGCTTTTCTTCCAAGGAGCAAGCGTCTTTTAATTTCATGGCTACAGTCACCATGTGCAGTGATTTTAGAGACCAAGAAAATAAAATCTGCCACTGTTTCCACTTTCCCCCATCTATTTGCCATAAAGTGATGGGATTGTATGCCATGATCTTAGCTTTTGAATTTTGAGTTTTAAGCAGTTTTTTTACTCCTCTTTCACACTCATCAAGAGGCTCTTTAGTTCCTCTTCATTTCTGCCATTAGAGTGGTATCATCAGCATATCTGAGGTTGTTAATCTTTCTCCTGGTAATCTTGATTCCAACTTGTGATTCATGCAGCCCAGCATTTCTCATGATATTCCCTGCATAGAAGTTAAATAAGCAGGGTGATAATATCCAGCCTTGTCATACTTCTTTCCCAATTTGGAACCAGTCCATTGTTCCATGTCCAGTTCTAACTGTTGCTTCTTAACCTGCATACAGGTTTCCCAGGAGTCAGGTAAGGTGGTCTGGTATTCCTTTCTCTTTAAAATTTCCCACAGTTTGGTGTGATCCACACAGTCAAAGGCTTTAGTGTGGTCAATGAAGCAGATGTAGATATTTTTCTGGAATTCCCTTGCTTTTTCTCTGATGCAACAGATGTTAGCAGTTTGACTCTGGTTTCTGTCTTTTCTAAATCCAGTTTATACATCTGGAAGTTCTAGGTTCGCATACTATTAAAGCCTAGCTTGAAGGATTTTAAGCATTAGCTTGTTAGAATATGAAATGGGCACAATTGTACATTAGTTTGAACATTATTTGGCATTGCCTTTCTTTGAGATTCGAAAGAAAGCTGACCTTTTCCAGTCCTGTGACCACTAACATTTTTTCCAAATTTGCTGACATATTGAATGCAGCACTTCACTTTAATAGCATCATCTTTTAGCATTTGAATTAGCTCAACTGGAATTCCATCATCTCCACTAGCTTTGTTCATAGTAATGTTTCCTAAGGCCCTCTTCACTTCACATTCCAGGTTATCTGGCTCTAGATGAGCGACCACACTATTGTGGTTATCTGGGTCATTAGGACCTTTTTTGTATATTCTTGGCACCACTTCTTAATGTGTTCTTCTTATGCTAGGTCCTTTGTGTTTCTGTCCTCTAGCATACCCATCCTTGCATGAAATATTCCCTTGGTATCTTCAGTTTTCTTGACAAGATCTCTAGTCTTTCCCATTCTGTTGTTTTCCTCTATTTCTTTGTTCCCTTAACAAGGACTTTATATCTATCCTTGCTATTCTCTGGAACTCTGCATTCAGTTGGGTATATCTTTCCCTTTTTCCTATGCTTTAGCTTCTCTTCTTTTCTCAGCTATTTGTTAAGGCTTCTCAGACAACCACTTTGCCTTCTTACATTTCTTTTCTTTGGGATGTTTTTGGTCACCTCTTCCTGTAAAATGTTATGGATCTCCAGCCATAGTTCTTCAGGCACCCTGTCTACCAGTTCTAATCTCTTGAATTTATTCATCACCTCCACTGTATAATCATAAGGGATTTGAATTGGGTCATACCTGAATGGTCTAGTGGTTTTTCCTATTTTCTTCAATTTAAGCCTCAATTTTGCAATAAGGAGTTCATGATCTGAGCCACAGTCAGCTTCCAGTCTTGTTTTTGCTGACTCCATAGAGCTTCTCCATCTTCAGCTGCAAAGAATATAATCAATCTGATTTGGTACTGACCATCTGATGATGTCCATATGTAGAGTCGTCTCTTGTGTTGTTGGAAGAGGGTGTTTACTATGACCAGTATATTCTCTTGACAAAACTCTGTTAGCCTTTTCCCTGCTTTATTTTGCAATTCAAGGCCAAATTTGCCTGTTACTCCTGGTATCTCTTGACTTTCTACTTTTGCATTCCAATCCCCTCTGAAGAAAAAGACATCTTTTTTGGTGTTAGTTTTAGAAGATCTTGTAGGTTTTCATAGAACCCTCAACTTTACCTTCTTTTTCATTAGTGGTGGAGGCATAGACTTGTATTACTCTGATGTTGAATGATTTGCCTTGGAAACAAACTGAGATCACTCTGTCATTTTTGAGATTGCACCCAAGTACTGTATTTTGGACTCTTTTGTTGACTACAACTAACTATGATTCTTTTGTTGACTATGTCACACAGTAGGTATTCATTATGTAATGTTAAATGAATGTTATTTGTGTTCAAATTCCTTCAACTTGTTTTTATGGGCTAGAGTGATATATTGGAGAAGGAATGGCACCCCACTTCAGTACTCTCTCCTGGAAAATCCCATGGACAGAGGAACCTGGTAGGCTGCAGTCAGACTAAGCGACTTCCCTTTGACTTTTCACTTTTGTGCATTGGAGAAAGAAATGGCAACCCACTCCAGTGTTCTTGCCTGGAGAATCCCAGGGATGTAGGAGCCTGGTGGGCTGCCGTCTATGGGGTTGCACAGAATCAGACATGACTGACGTGACTTAGCATCAGCAGCAGCAGCAGCAGAGTGATATATGGAAAACGCTAAGTGGTTCTAAAGAGGAGTGGTCTTTAAATAAGAAAGGAAGGTGAAAGGGAGAGAATTAACATTGAAAATCCTCTGTGGGTTAAGTGTCACACTAGGAACATCCTCTCTTCATCTCATTTAACAAGTTTATCTTTGCTCTAAGATAACTGTTACCCCACTATACAGATAAATCAAAGCATGGAAAAGTGATATGGCCAGATAAATGCCTGGATTAAATATACTAAGTCTCCCAATTCTAAAAGTATGATTATTTCTATTATTACTCAAAGTCTGCAGTGATCAAAACTACATTTGCACTAAATGTTGTAACCTATTTCCACCTACTATTGATTTGATATCAATTTCTGTAGTAGTTCATGGTCCCGATAATTTTTTGACATAGAAAAGTTTATTTGAATTCAGTATGTATTGCAGACACCGGTGGCATCTCATCCATTTCCCTCTGTGCTCACTATTGCCGAGAGCTTCCATTATCTGCTCTCTAACTCTGCCTGAAGGTTTCTTTGATATCAGAACTCCCTATGGGGTACATAGAGCAGCCAGACAGTAGTAGACAAGTAATACCCCTTGGAAATAGCTCTCAAACCATGACTGCTAAAAATTAGTAGGTAAAGTGCCCAGCTCCTTCTCCCTTCAATGGGGCAGCAACTCTGCAGCATGTTCCACATGATTTCCTAGACCTCACCAAGTGCCCACAGAGGTCACAGCCCAGAAGTCATCTGCTCTATAATACAGCCATTCTTAGCTTCATTTCCTTTCTTTCTCATTTCTCCCTTTCTGACCAGCACTTCTTGGGATCACCTCTGAAATGAGCAGCTTTTATTCATATGCTTGCCTTGCATTCAGATTCTTGTGGAATGCAATCTAAGACGCAAAAGATGAATTTTACTTTACACGAGTAAAGAGACTGAGATTTAGGTGAAGTTGATGCCCATTCATAGGGAATAAGTGATCAAGTTTAACCGGAGTTTTCTGTCACCACGTTCATCTTACTTTCTGTGAAGTGTCTCCAGTTTCTTTCCATGGCCTGACTGGCATAGTGGGTGCGGCTCTCTGTCAACACAGCTTTGTAGTGTTTTCTTCTATTCCACGTGTGCAAAATCAGTGTGTCTGTTTCTGCTTGGGACAAATGTAGTTTTTGGCTTGGGATAGCTTGGGATTTTAGGTTCTATCTGAATTGAGATATTTTGCCTATGTGCATTGGAGAAGGCAATGGCACCCTACTCCAGTACTTTTGCCTGGAAAATACCATGGATGGAGGAGCCTGGTGGGCTACAGTCCCTGGAGTTGCTAAGAATCGGACACGACTGAGCGACTTCACTTTCATGCATTGGAGAAGGAAATGGCAACCCACTCCAGTGTTCTTGCCTGGAGAATCCCAGGGACAGGGGAGCCTGGTGGGCTGCTGTCTATGGGGTCACACAAAGTTGGACACGACTGAAGCAACTTAGCAGCAGTAGCAGCAACAGCAGCCTATGTGCATATGCTTAGTCACTCAGTCGTGTCCAACTCTGCAGCCCCATGAACTGTAACTTGCCAGACTCCTCTGTCCATGGGATTCTCCAGGCAAGAATACTGGAGTGGGTAGCCACTCCCTTCTCCAGGGCATCTTCCCGACCCAGGGACTGAACCCAGGTCTCCTGCATTGCAGATTCTTTTATCATCTGAGCCACAAAGGAAGCACGTTTTGCCTATGGCTAATATCAATTTGGGGATCTTAATTTTAGACTTAAAACAGAATTTTCCTGAGATTAGCATGTATAAAACTATACTCAACTCTTAATAGACAATTCTATCTGCTTGCACCAAGGGTGAAAAACAAATATACAACCGTGAGTTGAATTATAAATAAAACTTTCCCCATATTAAATACTACACTGCAAGTCTGAAGCAACTGTGTTGATGCCAGTCATTCTTTTGTCCCAGTTTTTGTTCTCTGACACCCTGTTTATATTGGCTGTGGTGCCTGGACTATTTCTGTCTGCATTGTCAGGCTTGACACAGGAGGCCTTTTGACTCTCCCCGCATGTAACTGAATACCCCACAATTACTAGACATGATGCTTTCACTTCGCTGTTTCCTTCCAAGGTTTCAGTCTTTTGTCTTTGCTCTTGGATTTTTCTTCCTCCAGCCTCCATGTGCTTTTTGCACTCCACGAGGTGCGCTCCGCTGGCTGTCGCTCTTCTGCTGTGTGTCCCCTTGAACCCCGTGGTCACTCACTCAGAATGCCGCCAACATTCACGATCAGGCTGCTCCCCTTCTGGTTTTTCACTTGCAGGTTTTTTCTGTCTCTGCAGTTTATTTCTTTAAACAACTTGCTCTCAAATTAAGTCACTCAAATTTTATTTTGTGATTTACATGGAACATTAGTTGATGCTATTCATCAGTTTGTTTTCTTTCTCATGTATGGGGTTATAAGTTCTGGGAAGGCAGATGCCTTGTTTCTTGTTCCCTAGTGGATTCCCAGCACATACCCTACCACAAAGTAGATACTTAGATATTTGTTGAATAAAAAATGCCTCTTGCTCAGGGAAGGTATTGAAGATCTCGCTCTTAGAAAATAATGCCTTTGGTATTTGAACATAAAAGTTCTGCCTGCCAGGAAGACAAGTGATGAAGAAGACAAAGCAAGATGTGCTCCATTGTAGTGCTGTAGAAAACTTTAATCATTTACTTTTTATAATATGAAATTATTTTTGCAAAGAAAAAACATACTATTTTATAAGGTGGTTGTCTGCTTTCACTGAGAAAACAAGAATTTATGAAGGCATTCCACAGAAAAAGAGCTATGATTTTTTCCCAATGCATGTTTCTCTGAAGTTAATGTAACCAGTAAATTGAACAAACGTAGTTTGTGGTTAGGATTATAAAATGATTTACTGTCTTTTAAGTGTTGGGACATGGCTCAATGAGCTAGTTTATCCTTTTATCAGTGAACCAACCTAGACTTCTTAAAGGAAGCTCATTTCTCATGGTAAAATTATATTAAGACATGGCTGCCTCACAAGTCAACTGTTGGCTAAAATTTATCTGGTGGATTTGACTAAAGCAAGAGATCAGAGCAATTCTGTTTCCATAATAAGCAATAATACTAGCTAACATATATGGGTCCTTACTAAGTACCTAGTACTAAGCTGTTTTATATAGATTATTATTGAAGAACATTATTGAGTGATATTGTTTACCAAGGACGATTCTGTATTTTATATGTATTAACCAAATTTAGTCTTCACAATAGCCCTATGAAGTAGATATTATCATCTCAATTTTATAGACAAGGGAACTGAGGAATAGAGATTAAGCAATTTATGTGTCAATCACATAGCTATGAAAGGCTGAGCAGAATCATTTGTATATCATGATCCAACTTAGGACTCAAAATATCATGTTGAGATACTTGTTTCTGTCAGTTCTACTCTCAAGTTCTTAAGGGAATTGACTAAGTGTTATTTAATTTTTTATTTCAAGTACATAGTGCAGAGTCAGAGAAGGCAATAGCACCCCACTCCAGGACTCTTGCCTGGAAAATCCCATGGACTGAGAAGCCTGGTAGACTGCAGTCCATGGGGTCACTAAGAGTCAGACATGACTGAACGACTTCACTTTGACTTTTCACTTTCATGCATTGGAGAAGGAAATGGCAACCCACTCCAGTGTTCTTGCCTGGAGAATCCCAGGGACGGGGAAGTCTGGTGGGGTTGCACAGAGCCGGAGATGACTGAAGTGACTTAGCATCAGTGCAGAGTAGATTGAGATTGAATTGAACTTTCGACATTGAATTTTGAAATTCTAACATTATCAGTTTCCTATTTACATAAAATTCTAAAAAGTGATTACTAAATAAACTTCCAAGATGTGATTGAGTAAATTATTCAACAAAAATATAAGCAAGCAGTGAGAATATTAGATGGTTTATATTTTAAAACCGTAAGTAATGGTAAGAATTTACTTCTCCTTAAACAGTTATCAGTGATTAATATTTTATTAGATCATTAGAAAGATGCATTTTAGGAAAAATAATGAAGCTTCAATTTCTACTGTTGTTCTGTGTCTTTACCTTTGACCAAAATTGGAACACGTCATTCCTCAGATTTGTATATTATCCAGAGCTTCTTGGTATTCTTCCTAAAACCGAAAACTTTTCAATAACTTGAATACTACAGCTTTTTCTGATACTAATCATAACTATAGCAGGAAACAAAAATGTTAGTTTGTGCTCAGTTACTCATCTACTCCCAAACCAAATGTGTTCTGTTTATATAAGAAATTCAGTCTTTATTAAAGCCATTAGTATAGGGAAAAGGTTTACATTTCAGAACCCAGTCTGGACTTACTAATTATTTTTTCATATGGTAAGTCTTCTAATTATAATGGAGTGCCTTAATAAATACATTGGCTTTGAGAATATAAATGGATTGCAAAGTAAAATACACTAATTCTACTTTGAACATTAGTTGGATTTTGGCCTATAACTTTAACGTATTATTTGCTGACTAATACTTATAAGTACTTCTCACCCACCTCTTCATTCTGCCTTTACCTACCAGCAAAAAAACATAATGGTCATGTTTATATATTTATGCAGATATCTACTTACACAATAAATGCATTAGACAATTCTACTGTTATATATTCTGAGGCTTTAATTGTAAGAACCTCTTGGCTAAAAAGAGCCCATCCCACATGAGAGACAAATACAAAGAAGGGTGGTTTCTTTTCTTGTAAGCCACAACTAAACTTTGCACATATAAATGTTCTAGATTTCCTAAAAAAAATCTCTAAATGTGCTGTTAGTTATAATTGCCACAAAAACTGTATTTTGTTTTTAAGCTTATATATAGAGAAATTTATAATACATTGTCTCATAATAAACAGAAGCTCAGAGTAAGAACAACTTCTAATGTGTCTTAGAATAAATCAAAAGTGACTATAGAGATTACTAGTGAAATATCTCTGTGTTTCAAATGAGAACTAAAAATCAGCACAATGTATCTTCACAAGGTGTTAGATCCCACTCATAACAAACCTGACTCTGGATCATAGGCATCACAGTTTAGAATGTAAATTAGAATGGATAACCCTTGCTGGGATGGTTCAAATAGTAAAGAATCCTTTTGCAATGCAGCAATGCAGGTTTGATCCCTGGGTTAGGAACATCCCCTGGAGAAGGGAATGTAAGCCACTCCAGTATCCTTGCCTGGATATCCTAGTCCAGTATCCATGGACAGGGGGGCCTGTTGGGCTACAGTCTATGGGGTCACAAAGAGCTGGACACCACCGAGCAACTAGCACTTTCACTTTCAGGATGGATCAGTGTTCTTTGAATTATCTAATCTATCAAGTTCTAGTACTCATCTGTTAAATGCTAAAATTGTAAATCACCATGAAGACAGAAAAACATTTTTCTCCAAGAAGAAAAAACTCCACATAAATATTCTTCTGAAATGGGATCTCCTTTCGCTTAAGTGGAAAAAATGCCTGACAAAAGTGATAATAGACCAGAGAAAATTGAGGGAGTTTTTCAGTGGAGTAATGCTAGGATTACACAGAAAAGAACAATTCATTAGCTCAAGGTTGGCCGTAATTGGCACCAGAATTTGCAACTTTCTTTGCACTGTTATTTGAGGGGAACATCAAGATCCTATTTTGTTAGACATATTCTCAACCAGCCTCTGTGTTTCCTGAAGTTACTTTTGTTCTTTTTAACAATCAGGATATTGCTAACAAGTCATTAGCAAATACATCACATTTATGGCTAACACTGTTATCACCACCAAGCGTAGCAAAATGTGTGTGACCTTAATTAAATGAGAAATAGAGGAATATGGGTTCATATCCAAGTCCCATGACACTGGAAAGAAAGTGTATGAGTAGGAGAGACATGATCACTATAAGGAGCTAAAAGAAATTACCTAAAAGAGATATAGAGAGATGCACAACACAAACATTGCCTGTGTCAGACTGCACTGAGTCAATTCAAGACAACACTGATTGCATTCACTTTGGAATTACACATATTCAATGTATATAATCTTGTATTATAATCTTTCATTGAATGTTCCACTTTTCATTTATAACACTCACTATGGCTTATAATGATATATTTGTAGGTGTCATTTAAAAAAAAAAGTTATCTCCCAAACAAATAACACACACACATAAACACACCCAAATTACATACCAATATCCACACATACATGAGCTCTTTGGGTCTTGAGGACAAAAGATCTGACTATTTCTTTACAACTTTGTCACCAGTCTCTAACTTGGGCCTTGACACATCAAAGTTACTCAGTGAATATTTATTGAATGAATAAAAGTAATCCTAAATTGTGTTTAAGAGAGTTGTCTAATCTGTGAGGTCTTTGTTTGATGTTATCTACCGTCATTGCAGATGGTGATTGCAGCCATGAAATTAAAAGACGCTTACTCCTTGGAAGAAAAGTTATGACCAACCTAGATAGCATATTCAAAAGCAGAGACATTATTTTGCCGACTAAGGTCCGTCTAGTCAAGGCTATGGTTTTTCCAGTAGTCATGTATGGATGTGAGAGTTGGACTGTGAAGAAGGCTGAGCGTCGAAGAATTGATGCTTTTGAACTGTGGTGTTGAAGAAGACTCTTGAGAGTCCCTTGGACTGCAAGGAGGTCCAACCAGTCCATTCTGAAGGAGATCAGCCCTGGGATATCTTTGGAAGGAATGATGCTAAAGCTGATACTCCAGTACTTTGGCCACCTCATGCGAAGAGTTGACTCATTGGAAAAGACTCTGATGCTGGGAGGGATTGGGGGCAGGAGGAGAGGGGGACGACCGAGGATGAGATGGCTGGATGGCATCACTGACCCGATGGACGCGAGTCTGAGTGAACTCCGGGAGTTGGTGATGGACAGGGAGGCCTGGCATGCTGTGATTCATGGGGTTGCAAACAGTCAGACACGACTGAGTGACTGAACTGAACTGAACTGAACTGTCACTTAAATGACTTAATCTTGACATGTAAAATGCAACATCCTTTGTGGGAGAAATAGAGTAATAGTCAGGCTATAGCCAAACTTAGGCTCACTTTTTAAAATGTTTGAGTATATTTGCTTTACAATGCTGTATTCATTTCTGCTGTACAGCGAAGTGAATCTGTTATATGTATGCATATATCCCCTCTTTTTTAGATTTCCTTCCCATTTAGGTCATTGCAGAGCACTGAGTAGAGTCACCTTGCTATACATTAGGTTCTTTTTAGTTATCTATTTTATACATAGTGTATATACCAATATGTCAATCCCTATCACCCAACAGGCCCACTTTTAAATGCCATGGGCATAAATATAAAAATTGCTAAAGGCTAAAGTAGCTGTTCTTGGCTTGGATAAGTTCAACTATGTAAATCATAAGTAATTATTGCTTGTGAGATGCCATGGCTTTTCTGAAAACAAGATTTTCTAAGTTGAAGGAGTCATTCTTAATCTTTTAAAATATCCTTGTGTGAGCCATCGGCAGTGGCCACTGGGTCAGAATCCAGAACCACTGAGGTGTTGGCTTGAGCTCTAAGGGCTACTTCAAGTTCTTTCACGTGTTCTTGATTAAAAGTGTATATCTGCTGAAAGTCAGCAATATGTGGAAAAGAAACTTCTGCTCAATGATTATTTACTTTGGGCTAAAAATGAATACCACAGCTGGATTCTTTCTACATCTTTTTTTTTTTTCCTCTCATTTTGACTGCTGCTTTTGAGAATAAAGACATTGGATTGTTAAAGAGTGTTGTGAAAGTTTAAATTTGACTTTTCGCTGCTTTAAAATTTCAGGGGCTCTCCATAGTTCTCTTGCTTTCCTCCCATGTTAGTAACTCCTTGATCTATGATAGGATCACATTTGATTTTGGAGAAGGGACATCCTCAGGTCTCCTTCCACCTATGACAAGAAACATTCTCTCATGTCTCCTGCCACTGGAGCAATGAAAACATAATTTACTTTTTCAACCCAAGTTAGAATTCCACAAAAGTGAGCACAGCTATGCCTGGCTGATTGAATGAAACCGAGTCAAATTTAAACATTGATTTTAGGCTCCAGGATCTGAACTTACCAAACTCATTATTGAAGATGATTTTTTTCTCACCAAAACACATGTTTTCTATCCATCCATACATTATTTCTCCTTCAGTTCAGTTCAGTTCAGTCGTGTCTGACTGTTTGTGACCCCATGAATCACAGCACGCCAGGCCTCCCTGTCCATCACCAACTCCCGGAGTTCACTCAGACTCACGTCCATCGAGTCTTCGATGCCATCCAGCCATCTAATCCTCTGTCGTCCCCTTCTCCCCCTGCCCCCAATCCCTCCCAGCATCAGAGTCTTTTCCAATGAGTCAACTCTTCGCATGAGGTGGCCAAATACTGGAGTATCAGCTTTAGCATCATTCCTTCCAAAGAAATCCCAGGGCTGATCTCCTTCAGAATGGACTGGTTGGAGCTCCTTGCAGTCCAAGGGACTCTCAAGAGTCTTCTCCAACACCACACTTCAAAAGCATCAATTCTTCGACGCTCAGCCTTCTTCACAGTCCAACTCTCACATCCATACATGACTACTGGAAAAACCATAGCCTTGACTAGACGGACCTTAGTCGGCAAAGTAATGTCTCTGCTTTTGAATATGCTTTCTAGGTTGGTCATAACTTTCCTTCCAAGGAGTAAGCATCTTTTAATTTCATGGCTGCAGTGATTTTGGAGCCCCAAAATATAAAGTCTGGCACTGTTTCCACTGTTTCCCCATCTATTTCCCATGAAGTGATGGGACCGGATGCCATGATCATCATTTTCTGAATGTTGAGATTTTTAAGCCAACTTTTTCACTCTCCTCTTCCAATTTCATCAAGAGGCTTTTTAGTTCCTCTTCACTTTCTGCCATAAGGGTGGTGTCATCCACGTCAGCCTGGTTGAATCTGTACTAAAATGACCTTGGCTGACAAATGTATTACAATTTAAGGGTCTATTTACCCAACTTGTTACTGTTATTTCTACATAGGAAATTTAGTGCATCACTATGACATTGGGGTTGAGTCTTAAAAAGCAACCAACCACCACCAGCAGCAACAAACTGTCGGTACATTTAAATTTCAGTTTCCTAGGTTAACTTTAGAAAGCCTTTCAATCAGTTTAGTTGCTCAGTCGTGCCCAACTCTTTGCAACCCCGTTGACTGCAGCACGCCAGGCTTCCCTGTCCATCACCAAGCATCTCCCAAAGCTTATTCAAATTCATGTCCATCGAGCCAGTGATGCCATTCAACCATCTTATCCTCTGTTGTTCCCTTCTCCTTCCGCCTTCAATCTTTACCAGCATCAGGGTCTTTTCCAATGAGTCAGTTCTTCACATCAGGTGAAGATTATTGGAGTTTCAGCTTCATCATCAGTTCTTCCAATGAATATTCAGGACTTTAGGATTTAGTATTGACTGGTTGGATCTTCCTGAAGTCCAAGGGATTCTCAAGAGTCTTCTCCAATATCACAGTTCAAAACCATCAATTCTTTGGTGCTCAGCTTTCTTTATAGTCCAACTTCACATCCATACATGACCACTGGAAAAACCATAACTTCGACTAAACGGACCTTTGTTGGCAAAGAAATGTCTCTGCTTTTTAATATGCTGTTTAGGTTGGTCATAACTTTTCTTCCAAGGAGCAAGCGTCTTTTAATTTTGTGGCTGCAGTCACCATATAAAGTGATTTTGGAGTGCCAAAAAATAAAGTCTGCCACTATTTCCACAGTTTCCCTATCTATTTGCCATGAAGTGATGGGACTGGATGCCATGATCTTAGTTTTCTGAATGTTGAGTTTAAAGCCAACTTTTTCACTCTTTCACTTTCATCAAGAGGCTCTTTAGAAAGTCTTTAATCCTTTTTATTAGACAAAACAAGCATTAACAGGAACATTTAAATAAGCATAATTAATGAATTAAAATACTTAGCATAATGTTAACCAAATGTTTTGTTGCTTAAAATACAAACTAAACCTCACCACATTCACCCTACGGAATGAGGGTATTATTTATAGGGAATTTATAGGGAATTCACCCTATAAATCAGATGGTGCGTTATTATAACATAGTGATAAGCGGCTTTGAAGACTAGCAAAATGATCTTCGAGCTTCCCTTGTGGGTCAACTGGTAAAGAATCTGCCTTCAATGAGGGAAACCTAAGTTTGATCGATGGGTTGGGAAGAGCCCCCAGAGAAGGGAAAGACTACCCACTCCAGTATTCTGGCCTGGAGAATTCCATGGACTAGTAGTCCATGGGGTCACAAAGAGTCAACACTACTGAGTGACTTTCACTTCACTTTGAAACAAAATGACTTTCAATTGGGGAAAAAAAAAAATGGGCCACAGTAGTTAGTGGATGAGTATCTCTGAGATAAGAGCCATCAAGATGGTTAACACTGGGCCAATTGGAGCCACCAGGGAAGCCCCTTGTATTTAAATGTAATTTCCTAACTGCATTTAAGTATTTTCTTTTCTTTGTTCCTAGTATATTTTTGGTGTTTCTAAAGACTAAAAATCCTCAGTAAATTATAGATTGGCTCATAAATTTGTGTTAGTATTAAAAACAAAAGTGATATTCATTTTAATATAATTATAAATTAACATTTTTATTTTAATGCTCATATGTAAAGAAGTCTTTTTTTTTTCAGGCTGTTCAAAGAATAAGAAATAGGGTTTGTAACAGAAGCCACAGTTACTCATAAAATAATATCTAAGCAGCTGGTAGCTTTATTTTATTTTCAGTCTAAAGAGGAGCCAGGTTGTGTTTCAGGGTTTGTCATTTTAATGTCTTTAAGAAAAAAAAAGGCAGTAAGTTGTTCCAACCATTCTCTTAATATATTCCAGTGTTAAAAATTATTGTCTAGTATATAAAATTATTCATTTAGTTTAATTCCATTATGCTTCTGTTGTTGAAGATTTTTTTAATCTTTCTACATAAGTAAATGTTTTGCCACTGATACAGTTCCTTTTGTTTTCATAAGCACTTACTGATACTGGATACTTTCCATCATAAAATGCTTAGGTTATAATTAAATTTCCTAATGGTTATTAAATAATCATAATGTGACAGTCTTGAAGTAGAAGTTTAAGATTTTTTCTGAAAAGCACATATATATGAAGGAATAAGACTGATGTGCCATAATGATTTTTATTTTTTTCTCTCAATCTCTTAGCAGCTTTCAGCATAGGAATAACTAAAATAATTGCAAAATAATTCAATTTCAACCACCACAGATTTAGTTTGGGGACTTAGCCATGTATTTATAGATAGCAATGTGGACCGGGTCATATGTACAAAAGTGTGTTAGACTTTCTTATACAATTTTTTATTATCATAATAGAATTTGTCCATCATTTAAGTTATCCACTAACATTGAAGAATGTTGACAGAACCCCTGATAGGAAATCTTTTACAAGGTCTGTTAGATGTTTTATAGCAAAAAAGGCAGTGCTATACACAGTTGTTATTTGCCATTGATAAATGTTGTCCAGAAGGCTCATAAGAAAAAAAAAATGTATCTAAATGATCTATATATATTATTGTTACTAAAGAAGGTAAGGTAATTTTTCTTCAAATGTGGTTCCTCTTTTGTGAATTATTATGTATAGGAGTTTACTTCTTTATAGTTATTGGGAAAATATAAGAATTCTGGTTCATATACTTCGATATTGTGTAAATTGTGAATCACTGTAAATAGAAGTAATTTAAAAAAGAAAGAAACTGGGCATCACAAAAACAAAGCAGCTGAAAAATTGACAGCATGAAAAACTAGAAATTTGTATAATGAAGGATTATACAAAGACTGAGGGAAAACAACAAAGTAAACCTGTCTTAGAATGCAGCTGTGTGATATATGGGAGAGTGAAACGCAAATGTAGATGGAGTTGTTGGAAGATGCAAAATGGGGTAAACAAGCATCAGTGTACTTGAAAAATAAAAGTAACTTAAACTTCTTGGCAGATGTGGTGGACATCAGTCATGAAATAAAATTTGTATTAGCTATTATTAAAAAAACAAAGTTTTATGTATTTTATTGAAATTATATAGTAAGGGAATCTTGAAATTTTATTTTAAGAGAGATGTGGTAAAATGTGAGGAAGTAAATTGGAACTTAATATATTAAGATGAGTAAAATGTTACTGATCTTGATCTTAATTTTGTATGCCAGTGTTTTTGTTTTGTCTTAAAGAATAAATAAATTTTGTGCTTGTATAATGATGCCACTTATAATACTGCCACACATTTATAAAGTATATAAAGATGAAGATTTAGTAATTGAGGATTTACTGTCTTGAATAGTGACTCTTTTTCCAGCTTCTGAGTTTTGCAGGAATTCTCTGCAGTTTGGAGATACATGTTTAATTATTCTAGTACCTGACGTCTGGCAATTTATATTTCAAGAATAAGTGAATTTGGACACAATACATGCTCTCAGTTTTTGTGGTATTGGTGTGTTTTGATAGATTCTCAGGTACTTTCAAGCTTAAAGAATGTGCATAATGAGAAAGCCCAAGAGTCATAAACCTAGTTCATTAATGCATAGTTCCACTATGTGTGTGTGACTAAGTTGCTTCAGTCGTCTTTGTGACCCTGTGGACTGTAAAGTCTGTCTAAGGGATTCTCCAGACAGGAATACTAGACTGGGTTGCTGTGCCCTCCTCCAGAAGATCTTCCTGACCCAGGGATTGAACCCACATTTCTTTACGTCTCCTGCACTGGGAAGCAGGTTCTGGGAAGCTCTCCACTATATATAAAATTTTCCCTACAATCAACAAAGTACCACAGTGAATGGAAAATATGACACATATTCTGATGATACTATGGAAATATTCAGTATGAAAACCAGTTTATACAATGTGTAAAATAAATTGTTTAATATTATATTAATAAATGTGGCAAACATAAGAAAACTCTGGAATTCCAAGAAACTTTTTAGGAGTTTCAGTGAACCAGATTTTAAGTACCATTTTCTTCCATCTTACTGTCAGCATAAGTGGTACAATCATTATAGTACAGTAAATTAGAAAAAAACCCTAAAGAATATGTGATCCATTTTCATTTCTCATATTTAGAAACTGAAGAAGCAATATATTTATATAAAACTCACATATCAGATGATGCCACTCTAATGGCAGAAAGTGAAGAGGAACTAAAGAGCCTCTTGATGAAGGTGAAATAGGAGTGAAGAAGCTCGCTTAAAACTCAACATTCAAAAAAATAAGATCATGGTATCCAGTTCCATCACCTCATGGTAAACAGATGGGAAAAAGTGGAAACAGTGACAGATTTTGCTTTCTTGGGCTCCAGAATCACTGCTGATGGTGACTGCAGCTGCAAAATTAAGACACTTGCTCCTTGGAAGAAAAGCTGTGAAAAACCTAGACAGTGTATTAAAAAGCAGAGACATCACTTTGACGACAAAGGTCCATATATAGTCAAAGCTGTGGTTTTACCGGTAGTCACGTATGGATGTGAGAATTGGACCATAAAGAAGGCTGAGCACCAAAGAATTGATGTTTTGAACTACGGTGCTGGAGAAAACTCTTGAGAGTCCCTTGGACTGCAAAGAGATCAAACCAGTCAATCCTAAACGAAATCAACCCTGAATATTCACTGGAAGGACTGATGCTATAGCTGAAGCTCCAATACTTTGACCATTTGATGCAAAGATCAACTCATTGGAAAAGACCCTGATACTAGGAAAGACTGAGAGCAGACAGAGAAGGGGCAACAGAGGATGAGATGGTTGGATGGCATCACTGACTACGTGGACATGAGTTTGAGCAAACTCCAGGAAATAGTGAAGGACAGGGAAGCCTAGGATGCTGCAGTCCATGGGGTCACAAAGAGTCAAACATGACTTGGTGACTGTACCACCACAGCAACAATGTTTAAGCCAGATTTTAATGTCTTCCTGAAAAAAAAAAAATATATATATATATAAATCTCCCTTATGTGTGGGTATAATTTGACACGAGTTATCAAAGTCTCAACTGAAGCTTAGATTTTGTGAGTAACTCAAGACTGTGCCTCTCTAATGAACAGTGAAGCAGATAGTTTGATTTAAAAAAAAAAAAAACTTTTATGAACTTGTATTTTTTAAAAGCACAATAAAAATTAATTACTAGATAAATGATCAATTGCATATATTTGATGGCTGTGTTACATTCTTATTTACCAACGTGTCTAAAATCTTGCTGTCAGTCTGGCTTACTTTGTCACAGTTTAGAAAAATTTTGTGGACCACTTAACATTAATTTGAACTCCATTGAGTTAAGAAAATGTAATACCAAGAAATATCTTGGAAAAGATTTTTTTAATCTTCTCTTGAAAATAAGAACATGAGAAAATTTGAAATTTTTTTCAGATACTCTGAATACATAGGCATAATACGTATGTAGTTTTATATACTTTCTTATATACATAACTGGTAATTAGTAGTATTTTTTCATTCTAAGCCTCAGCTTTTCATTGTTAAATGCCCATAAGTATTTTGCTGAGCCTTAAAAGATTTTATGAGGATTGAATGTAGTAATTTATGTATAGGGTGTAGTGCAGTGGATAAACAGTAGCTATTACTACTATTGTTGAATATGTTGCTTGTGCTTTCTGTCTCTTCCTTCTCATCCTCAATTTCTTTCTTAGTACTCTAGGAATATCTGACAGTAAGCATTACTTTTGCATTTATTAGAAGAGTAGCATTTGACTTCCCTGGTGGCTCAGACGATAAAGCATCTGTCTACAATGCAGGAGACCGGGGTTCGATCCCTGGGTCAGGAAGATCCCCTGGAGAAGGAAATGGCAATCCACTCCAGTACTATTGCCTAGAAAATCCCATGGACAGAGGAGTTTGGTAGGCTACAGTCTATGGGGTCACAAAGAGTCAGACACGACTGAGCGACTTCACTCAGCATTTTAGCAAATGTCTAGTCACTATTTGTTTCCATAAGGAATTCCAAATTCTCTAGGCAATCCAAATCTCTGTCTACCAGAGATTTACACGAGTGCTAAAGGATCTTGAATTCTTTTCAGCTCAGCTTTTTGAATTACTCAGTATGAGTATCAGATTTAGCAGCATTCCTTCCAGAATACAGAGATGGATGACATTCTGTGATCTAGTTTTTCAACCAAGTGTATGCTGCAACACAATTATAAAAATTCCTTTGGAACTATGAGAATTCACACTACATAATGGCCATAATGAGAGGCATTTCAGGCCACTGTAGACTGTAACTGAAAGTTTCATACTGATATGCTTCTCTAAAGCTATGCTAAACTGTGTTAACACTTAAGATAACCCTTCTTTAAAAAAGCTGATTAGGACCCTGTATGCTACTTAAAGGGTCAGCAAGAATGCTGCCATAGGCTGTCCTACAGAAGATTATCTCAGATCAGTCCAGTGAGAAAGGTTAGCAAGTCATGAGAGTCCCTTCAGTAAGCATCAAAAATAATTGTTGGAAACCTCCTGCTGAGAACACTGAATCCCACAACTAACCATCACCACTGATGGAGCTACCACCACTGATTGGTAATGAATCCTATCAGAAAGCTGCAAATGCTAATTGAAATTGGCAAGCAGTACCACGAAGGATTCTCCTCCCCTGTGCTCTTATATGAGTGTTTCAGCAATACTTACCCCGTGGCCTTGGGATCCTGGCAGAACTTCTCAGATTTGAGGCTTCATGTTTTTCATTTCTATTATCATTAACACTTAGCCCTAGAGGCTAAAACATAGTAGAAGACAAATGATCATTTAATTTGGGAGGGAAGGAAGGAAGAAAGAAAAGAGGAAGGGAGAAAGGAATTGAAAGAAAGAAGTAGATTAGTGACAGGAGTCATTACTGAGATTAGAAAATAAATCAGCAGATTGGAAGGATTTGAAGGTCAAAGAATCCTTTTCCTGTCACTGTTAGTTACTCTCAAAGGTTGTGTGTGTGGAGTGTGGGCTGGGCTACAGGTTGCTGCAGATGATTGATTGAAATGGAGAAAAAACTAGTACATGTTGACTTTTTAAAAAAAGTATCTCAATGTGAAGAAAAAATATTATTCACTAGTGAATCTCATGGGCTTCCCTTTGGCTCAGCTGGTAAAGAACCCACCTGCAATGCAGAAGACCTGGGTTTGATCCCTGGGTTGGAAAGATCCCCTAGAGAAGAGAAAGGCTACCCACTCCAGTATTCTGGCCTGGAGAATTCCTTGGACTGTACAGTCCATGGGGTTGCAAAGAGTCAGACACAACTGAGTGACTTTTACTTTTGGGGAATCTCATAGTGTTGGAAATCCAGAAATTTTTGGATATATATAGGAAATTTAATTTTTTTTTTCATATTCTTGGTTAATAACTTGAGTTGGGAGTTTTTAAAGATACATTTTGAAAATTTTGAAAGAACAAACTAGGATCAGATACTGAAAATTAGTTATCTTTTGTTCTTATAAGAGATAAATATTGTGGCACCAAGTTGTCAAGGATATTTTATAGGAAAAAAGATTGAGGCTCATACTCTATAAATTTCTGTGTGGCTACAAAGTATGGGAAGATCAAAGAGAATTCATGCTTGTAAGAGAAACCAACAAAAATAAAAAGATGCAGTAAAACAGTGATAAATGTAGAATTTATTTTAAAGTTCAGCCAAGGTACATGTCATTCTTAGAGCCTGAAGGAACTGACGTCTTCAACAATATTTCCAAGATTCTTCAGAGCATTGCAAAGTAAGGACTTCACTAAAACAAACATATCTTGAATTCACGATACTGATAGTGTTGTGATAACACACAAAAGGCACTTTAGAGCATGTAGGAGGCACAGGACCCTCTTAGGGCTCTCAGCAAGCCCAGGCAGAGTCACTGGAAAAGTTGGAAAATTGTGTTGATTAGGGGCTTGACTCACCTCCCAATTGATTTGATGACTGATTGTGACCCGAAGCCATTTATCAGGAAAAAGCAAGATAGATAATGAGTAATGTATCTAAGGCAAGGATGGAGCTTGTAAAATGTTGATTTTGCAGGATAGTAAAGTTATGTTGGTATCAAATGTGTTGGCTGAGAAAACAAGTAATTCTGATTTTTACCCTTTAAGAGAATAACTTGAAAAAGACTATAATATATCTACCTTTGGCAAATTATAAGACATTAATTGCTCATTAATGAAAGCATGTATACTTAGTCAAAAGAGATACATGCCAGATTTTAATTCTTTTGAATCAAACGGAAATAGAGTTTATGGGAATAACTAACCATGGTTCCCCGATATGTCTTTTAAAAATAAATTTGCTGATTTCAGAGGGAGGACACATAAATAAAATAGCTAAGTACATTTCTTAGGATGAACTTAAAAAATTATATTTACTATTAAATTTCATACATATAAGCAGTATCAAAAAAAAAACCAACAACAAAACACAAGCAACAGATGTTTTAAGGTCGTAGTTGTATATGCATGCCTGCTAAGTCGCTTCAGTTGTGTCCAACACTTTTGCGACCCTGTGGAACATAGCCGGCCAGGCTCTTCTGTCCATGGGATTCTCCAGGGAAGAATACTGGGGTGGGTTGCTGTGCTCGCCTCCAGGGGATCTTCCCGACACAGGGATTGAATGGGCTTCCCAGGTGGCGTTCGTGGTAAAGAACCCACCTGACAGTGCAGGAGACCTCAGAGATGTGGGTTTGATCCCTGGGTCGGGAAGATCCCCTGGAGGTGGCCATGGCAACCCAGTCCAGTATTCTTGCCTGGAGAATCCCATGGACAGAGGAGTCTGGCAGGCTATGGTCCACAGGATCGCAAAGAGTTGGACATGACTGAAGCAATTCAGCATGCATGGACTTCCCTGGTAGCTCAGATGGTAAAGAATCCACCTGCAATGTGGGAGACCTGGGTTCGATCCCTGGGTTGGGAAGATCTCATGGAGAAGTGAAAGGCTACCCACTCCAATATTCTGGCTTGGAGAATTCCATGGACCGAGGAGTAGTCTGGAGGGTTACAGTTCATGGGGTCCTAGTTGGACAGGACGCTGTAATTTTAGCGCTTACTGGTAGCTCAGAGGTTAAAGCGTCTGCCTCCAATGTGGGAAATTCAGGTTTGATCCCTGGGTCCGGAAGAGGAGAAGGAAATGGCAACCCACTCCAGTATTCTTGCCTGGAGAATCCCATGGACAGAGGAGCTTGGTAGGCTACAGTCCACGGGGTCACAAAGAGTCGGACACGACTGAGTGACTTCACTTCACTTTCACTTGCATGTATATATATGAGTTTTAATCCTTTATTCCACTTGCTTCTCTTTTGGGTCTCTTCTCTCTTCCATTCTCTAAACACAGGCTGTCTCCATATACAATCCTACTACCAACGTGTTTTCCAAAATATTTCTCTTCATTCTCTTTGCTCTCAGCTAGTTCATCTTATCAGATCCTGGCAACTTGGCCCTGTGTGTCTCATATAGCATGAAATTTCATGTCCACCCAACTCCACTTCCTAGTCTGATAGTTAAAGAAGAGACATTTATTTTTTGCTCTGGACAATTCTGACAATGATAAAATGTATTCTTGGAATCCTATCCACTCTTCCTACTCTCCACTTACTCTACCATGGTTTGCACATGGTAAATATTACATAAATTTTACTGAATGTTAACAGGATTGGCTGTTTTTTGTTTTTGTTTGTTTTAACTTTCTATCAGACAGTATCTTTCTTCCTGAGATCTCCATGACTGTAAGTGGAAATTGGGACTATTTTTTAATATTTTTTTATTTAGGCAGTCTTCAGTCTATTCCTCTCTTTCTTCAAACCCCCATTTCCAGGGATTTTAGCCCTTCTTGCTTCACTTCTACTCTGTGGAGTCGTTTATCTTTCGTCCTTCGTTTCTGCACTGCATGCACTATACCATTAGATTTTATCTCTTGGTTGAAGAGGATGTAATAAATTGCTTCACTGAAAGGTACTAATGACAAATAATTATCAGCCATCTCTGTAGTCCCTTGCTCTTGCTTCCCTCAGCTTCTCCCAAGTAGATAGACCCATTGATATATTTCCTATCAATCAGCTGGAGCTTTATCATGCTCCATCTCCCAGACTGTCTTGTGTTAACTCAGGAATTATTTTCAGTTGTCTGTATTCAGCAACTGAAAGCTAACATTTCTTGAGTACCATCAAAAAGTCCTCTTTGAAGCTTAAGAGGTAGGTTTTACTGTTTTGTATCTACAGATGGAGATATGAGACTTAGATTATTTAACTTGCCATGATATAGGTAACATTTATATGTTGACTCAGAAATAATCCATCACAACACATGGGCTCAGTGCCCTAGTTATAGTAAGATGAATTGCCTAATGACACATTAGAACTGAGGTACAAGCATATATGGTGTCCCAAATTATATTTCTTTTACACTACACCTGACCATCATGTTTATACAAGTCATAAAATTGAGCTGGTGCTTTAAGCTAAACTGTTCAGAGTTTAAAATTAAAATTTTGGATAGATGCTTTGTTTTCTCTAGTTCAGCTTTAGAGCTGAAGACCAAACTTGGTAACTGGGCCATTTCTTTAAAAAAAAAAATATATTTTATTGAATTATAGTTGATTTACAATGTTGTAAATCACTTTGTATACAGCAAAGTAATTTATTTATATATGAATATATATTAATTATATTATTTTTCATTATGGTTTATCACAGGATATTGAATATAGTTCCCTGTGCTATACAGTATGATGTTGTTGTTTATCTGTTCTATACATAGTAGGTTGCACCTGCTAATCCCAGACTTCCAATCCATCCATCCTCCACTCACCTCCCCCTTGGCAACCACAAGTCTGTTTTCTATGTTCTCTGAGTCTCTTTCTGTTTAGTAAGTAAGTTTGTTTGTATCATTTTTTTTCATATTCTACATGCAAGTGATGTCATATATTTGTCTTTTTCTTTCTGACTTACTTCACTTAGTATGATAATATCTAGGTTCATCCATGTTACTGTAATCAGCAATATTCCATTCTTTTTTTATGACTGAGTGATATTCCATTGTGTGTGTATACACACACACACTACTTCTTCTTTATCCATTCATCTGTTGATATACATTAGGTTGTTTCCATGTCTTGGCTATTATAAGTAGTAAGCAGCTTATTTCTTAGTCTTGATCCTGCCAGTCATCTCTCAAACACCATTCCATAATTCATATCTTAATTTATAGCTCAGACTGATGACTGTGGTCCTGTTGCCTGTGGATAGATAACAACGATTACATACCAGCCTGCAAACATTGTTTTTGTTCAGTTGCTGAGTTGTGTCCAACTCTTTGTGACCCATGAATTGCAGCATGCCAGGCTTCCCTATCTTTTACTGTCTCCCAGAGTTTGCTCAACTCGTGTCCATTGAGTCAGTGATGCCATCCAACCATCTCATCCTCTGTTTTCCCCTTCTCCTCCTGCCTTCAGTCTTTCCCAGCATCAGAATTTTTTCCAGTGAATCAGCTCTTTGCATCAGATGGCCAAAGTCTTGGAGCTTCAGTTTCAGCATCAGTCCTTCCAATGAATATTCAGGGTTGATTTCCTTTAGGATTGACTGGTTGAATCTCTTTGCTGTCCAAGGGACTCTCAGGAGTCTTCTCTAGCACCAGAGTTCAAAAGCATCAAATGCCTGAGTATTATGAGACTGCTCTGCTTCTTCTGTACCTCACTCATCGTATTGGACTTTCCTTAGCAGATGCCTTCCTTTTATGGTGGCCTCCCTGATTGCCACTCTAGAGGATCTTTCTTTGGCTGGAGCAGCCAACTGGTCTCTGGCATGGGACACAGACCTTGAACCAGGACCTGGTTCCCATTTTTTCTCTTCATGAAAATACCTGACTGCCTGTCATTTACCTTAAATTATAGTTTTAATGGTTCAGTAATAGTACCTATTAAGGCAGTCTACCAAAGCCTTGTCTCAACCAAATAGAGTTCTTTGGGGGAGATTTTCAATAACAACAATGTTCTGTTGGGGAGGTGAGTTTGGAGCTGATGCAGTTGCTATTGGTTAGTTACTATTAGATACATATTAGTGTGTGCCTAATTTTGGTGCTGTTCTATACAATCTTTAAGTTTACTACTTTTCTCCTTTGCCCTTGTAAATTTGAAGGTTTCACTTATGTTACATGATAAAGAAGAAACCTAGAGGCAAGTTGATAGGGAATTATTTTTCTTGGACGTTTTGTTTTCTTGAGGGTCTTCTAAATTGGTTTTACAGTCTCCTCAGTATATGATGAAATGGCAGTTTTCTAGACAAAGTATCTTGTGATTTTATGCAGAAAATAGCTCATATTTATTAACTGTTATTTAGAATTCTGTCAAGTTCATATAAAATATAATTCATATTTACTATATTGTTTAGAGTTTTGTTAAAGAATCATAGATCTTTTTATGTAGTAAATAAAACATATGATGGTTTATAAAGAAAAACTTGTAGAATGAAAATTAACTGTAAAAATATTATTCTTTGAATAGATGAAGAATATTGATGGAGTTATTGTGGGTCTTTTCTATACGGATATATGAGGGATAAATATCCCATAAAAATTGTTCTAGTAAGTCTCAAACTGGGTTGTTTTTTCTTTTGAAGATGCACAGTGTGTTAAACATGATATTTCTTACATGAGACAGTTAAAGAGACTCGTCCATAAATGGAGATCTGACTTGCTTAACTGGATTTTCAACATGCTGTTTTTAGAACCTCAATAACTCTCTTCCATGGTGCTTATAAGTAGTTTTTCTGCTAAAATACCTATATCTATTATGTGTTCTTTAAAATATAAAAAGACTTGCTTTTTTATTCCTACACTTGAAAAGAATAAAAACGTATGGCCCATGCAATATGAAAGTTATGGGTTATGAGATAGCATTTCAAATTACAATGCCTTTCCCCAGGGCAAATGCATGGAATGCTTCCCAGGACTTTTTGTACCCTTTGAGATTCAGTGCAAGATGGTTTCCCTGCCCCCACAATCTTATTATTATTTTTTGGCTGCAATTATTTGTGTGTGATAAAAGTACCACTTCACTCATTTTTAAAAGTATATAAACAAGTATCTGTTTACTCCAAAATATGCCCTGAGCAAAATTAAGTGAGAATAATTCCAAAGATGATTAAATCCAAAATTAAATATAAATCTTGGAAAGGAAAGCTTTATATAAATCTTCAGGGAATATTTGTTTAATATTTACACATGGAAAAAGGAGAATTAGCTGCATATTTTTTTTAAATAAAAATTTTGGTTTCATTCAGTCCTTATATCAGCTATGAAAATATAACGTCTTAAGAAAGTATTACAACTAGGTTGTTGTTTAAACGGTAAGTCATGTCTGAGTCTTATGACCACATTCACTATAGTCCACCAGGCCCTTCTGTCCTCTGGATTTTATAGTTAATGAGTATTAATAATGTTAAAAAATGCTGAATAGTAAGATTTTATTTATCTAATATTTTTCACACTTATAGCAATTTAAAAAAAAAAAACTGTTTTCTCTAAGGGAAAAAAGTATTCTGCGTATCTATGCAAATGCTCTATTATAGAAGTGTATCTCAAATAAAAATTGTATTTTAAAGTTTTCAATACTCCAATTCAATGGCACAAGTCATACCCTTTAAATGATTAGCATTTTCTACGACAGAATCTGATCATGTATGTGTTATCTGTGCTCAGTCATGGGACATAATAAGAAAGGTACATTTTATCTGAAGTATAACATGTCTCAATAGGATAAACCAAAGAATTTCTCTTGATAAAAATAGTGATGGTTAAGACATGAGCAGACAGGCCCTCCATCCAGAGAATATACTACCTATTTCCATGATACCATAGAAAGCTTCTTCAAAGAGTTAATGTCTAGAAAAATTCATCTCTCTGGGTGAACATGTACAATTCATTCCTCTTACACAGGAAATAATTCCCAAGTTCTGAATTTACAATATATCTTCTTATTTTGAATTTGATTCTTATTTTTTTGGAATTTTGAATGCTTATGCCAAAAGAGCCCCTATGTTGTCCTCGTCTTGATACCCATCTCAATTATTACTTCAGTCTTGGATTTTCAGGCCACAGGTCTCCCTTTTGACAAAGTTCCTGATATAGTAGTCTACTTTAAATGTAATATACACAGCATCAGTGCCACTGTTTACCCCACCTCAGTCTACTCTGACCTGGGCTTAGTAAAACAGTTATTAGAAACACAAACAAACAAGTTCGAAGGAACTGATCTGTCAGAAGCAATGTGCTAAAGGAATAGCCATGATGAATTTGAGGTTTCAGGATTGATTGTATCTAGACTGTCATTCAAATGTTCATTAATTTTCTCAGTGTTCTGGTGTTGAGTATACATAGAGGTACATATAAGCACACATTTTACACTCAACAAGCTTATAATAAAGTGAGAAATACATTAAAAAGCAACTGGTGAATACTGGAAACAGATTTCAAAAGAGAAAAGCAAAAATTTTAGTCCAAAGTCTGTTGAAGTAAGTATATCTGGGAGACCTTGCATAAGGGATTATTGTTCATAGGTATTGAACATCATGGAATAGTTGGATCAGAAATTTGGATAGTCATTCTCACATGTATATAGTAGTTGAAATCGTTGGAATTAAAAAAAAAAATCACTCGACAATTTATAAAGTGAAAAACAGCTTCAATGTCAGATGCTAGAGAAAACTCAGTTTACTAAATTGAGTTATCAACAGATACCTTGGCCAATTCATTTTTTTCAGTAAATTATGGTTATTGTCCAGTTGTGTTCTGCTCAAGTTTTTTTTTTTTTTTTTTTAACAGTGTAGAGTTTTTGCAGAACAGCAGTATGTTCGCTTTTCTCAGATTCTGGTTACACTTAACTTTTTCAATTGACCAGACTAAGGAAATCTAGAAGAAGAAAAAGTCAGAAACTGCAGTCAAAATAAAGGTTAATTGAACCAAAATTCAAATGAAATTCAATTGAAAAGGAAAGATATAACCATTTGAATGCATAATTCCAAAGAATAGCAACGAGAGATAAGAAAGCCTTCCTCAGTGATCAATGCAAAGAAATAGAGGAAAACAACAGAATAGGAAAGACTATAGATCTCTTTAAGAAAATTAGAGATACCAAGGGAACATTTCATGCAAAGATGGGCTCAATAAAGGATACAAATGATATGGGCCTAACAGAAGAAGAAGATGTTAAGAAGAGGTGGCACGAATACACAGAAGAACTATGCAAAAAAAAAATCTTCACAACTCAGATAATCACGATGGTGTGATCACTCAGCTAGAGCCAGACATCCTGGAACGTGAAGTCAAGTGGGCCTTAGAATGCATCACTATGAACAAAGCTAGTGGAGGTGATGGAATTCCAGTAGAGCTATTTCAAATCCTAAAAGATGATGCTGTGAAAGTGCTGCACTCAATATGCCAGCAAATGTGGAAAACTCAGCAGTGGCCACAGGACTGGAAAAGGTCAGTTTTCCTTCCAATCCCAAAGAAAGGCAATGCCAAACAATGCTCAAACTACCGCACAATTGCACTCATCTCATACGCTACCAAAGTAATGCTCAAAATTCTCCAAGCCAGGCTTCAGCAATACATGAGCCATGAACTTCCAGATGTTCAAGCTGGATTTAGAAAAGGCAGAGGAACCAGAGATCAAATTGCCAACATCCACTGGATTATGGAAAAAGCAAGAGAGTTCCAGAAAAACATCTACTTCTGCTTTATTGACTATGCCAAAGCCTTTGACTGTGCGGATCACAATAAACTGGAAAATTCTGAAAGGGATGGGAATACCAGACCACCTGACCTACCTCTTGAGAAACGTATATGCAAGTCAGGAAGCAACAGTTAGAACTGGACATGGAACAACAGACTGGTTCCAAATAGGAAAAGGAGTACGTCAAGGCTGTATATTGTCACCCTGCTTATTTAACTTATATGCAGAGTGCATCATGAGAAACACTGGGCTGGATGAAGCACAAGCTGAAATCAAGATTGCTGGGAGAAATATCAATATCCTCAGATATGTAGATGACACCACCCTTATGGCAGAAAGTGATGAAGAACTAAAGAGCCTCTTGATGAAAATGAAAGTGGAGAGTGAAAAGGTTGGCTTAAATCTCAATATTCAGAAAACTAAGGTCATGGCATCCAGCCCCATCACTTCATGGGAAATAGATGGAAAAACAGTGGAAACAGTGTCAGGCTTAATTTTTTGGGGTTCCAAAATCACTGCATATGGTGATTGCAGCCATGAAATTAAAAGACGCATACTCCTTGGAAGGAAAGTTATGCCCAGCCTAGACAGCATATTGAAAAGCAGAGACATTACTTTGTCAACAAAGGTCCATCTAGTCAAGGCTATGGTTTTTCCAGGAGTCATGTATGGATGTGAGAGTTTGACTATAAAGAGGGCTGACCCCAGAAGAACTGATGCTTTTGAACTGTGGTGTTGGAGAAGACTCTTGAGAGTCCCTTGAACTGCAAGGAGATCCAACCAGTCCGTCGAATGGGAAATTGGTCCTGGGTATTCATTGGAAGGAGTGATGTTAAAGCTGAAACTACAGTATTTTGGCCACCTGATGCAAAGAGCTGACCCATTTGAGAAGACCCTGATGTTGGGAAAGATTGAAGGCAGGAGGAAAAAGGGACGACAGTGGATGATATGGTTTGGTGACATCACTGACTCAATGGACATGAGTCTGGGAGTTGGTGATGGACAGGGAGGCCTGGTGTGCAGTGGTTTATGGAGTTGCAAAGAGTTAGACAAGAAAGAGTGACTGAACTGAACTGAACTAAAATTCACTGAAGACTCACCATTTATTATTATTTCCCTGCTCTTGAATCCTGTGTTATTTGAAAAGACTTATTGACTGACAAACATATGAATGTAGAGCAAAGTCAACATGATATTTCACTGGTCAATATGTTTCAGACAGTTCTTACCAAAATCAAATTACTAAAAGATGATAAAATATGCTCTATGATACTTCTTTATTAAAACTATTCTATGTGATAACATTTAATGTCTTAAGTGGTGAAATGCCATCCTGATTTTTCTTGTTAGATTTATGTCACTCTGTTTCTGAAGAAAGTCAGAGGAGTTATCTCTTATGAGTGTAAAGCAATGTTATTTCAGGCGCTTTCCTCAAGGACTGCATATTTGCTAGCAAATAATTTTCCCAATTTGATTTATTACTGCTGCTGCTGCTAAGTCACTTCAGTCGTGTCTGACTCTGTGCGACCTGATAGATGGCAGCCCACAAGGCTCCCCCATCCCTGAGATTCTCCAGGCAAGAATACTGGAGTGGGTTGCTATTTCCTTCTTCAGTGCATGAAAGTGAAAAGTGAAAGTGAAGTCGTTCAGTCATGTCCGACTCTTAGCGACCCCATGAACTGAAGCCTACCAGGCTCCTCAGTCCATGGGATTTTCCAGGCAAAAGTACTGGAGTGGGGTGCCACTGCCTTCTCTGTGATTTATTACACTTTGACTAATTAGTACATCTCTGTAGACCTTTCACAAAAGAACATGATTCTCCACTTGATGGTGAACTGATCTTTTCAGGATGATGGTGACTGAAGAATCCACTATTAACTCTGATTTGTGACATTTGCCTTGTAGAATCACTGAGAGAATATCCCCAAAATATACCATTAGGATTTTTATTTCAAATGCTTCCAAACTAGAAGCAAAGTTTGCAACTTTGAGAAACAAACAAATAAATAAAAAGATTTTTCTCTTTGAATACTTTCTAAATATGCTTGGGTAGGGTAGAATAATTCAATGGATAACAGAAATGTAAGGCAATGGAAAAGAACACATAGTTCTAAGAAGGTAGCTACTGAGTGAGTTGGGCTAAAAAGTAAAGAATGAGTTACAATATATAAAGTGAAAGCTATATGGAAACATATAATATGGTAAACATAACCAGCCTGTGTCACTTGTTCAGCTGAGACAGTCTGAATCAGATCAGGCTATGTGAAAGCAGCCATATTCTATTTGTTTAAGAGACCTGTGGACTCAGCATCCATGATCTCATCTACAGTGATTAAACTTGGTATGATTTTTCACATACAAATCATTTTTATACAAAACTGCTTTTGTTTGGATAGCATGATAGCATCTGGTTGACTCAAATGCCTATATTCCTCATAATTTTTTTCATAAATGATGACCTCAGGAATGCTGGAAATAGGTCCAAGAGATACATACTCTGATAGAGGATACCAGGAAATCATGATCTATAGAAGAATATTTTAGATTTTGTTATATTTATTGGGTAGCTGATTTTTCATTCTTCTCATTTAAGTCTACATGCAAGTCTCCATGAGTATTGTCTCTCTCAAAAAATTCAGAGATTTTTGCTAAAATAGAATCAATTTTCCATGTCAGCTCTTATCCAACTTCCCATAGCTGCTCTGGATTCCAAACTAACATTGCTACCAAACATGTTCAGCATGCTTATTTGACAGATATAGAAACTAAGACCCAAAGTTAATGACTTTTCAAAAGTCCAATAGTTGGTGATTATATTTTTATTAAACTTAAAATTCTAAGTCTATATTTACAAAAATGAGGAAAGACTGTGAAGAAGGTGATGAGTGTCCATAGAATTTAGTGTGAGGTGATCCTTTTCCTCACAGGTCTTCTGTCTGAGGATTGATGGAATCACATATACAAAAATATTTTATTTGGAATTTTTAATTAATATTTTTATTCTTTGTTGTCTCCAACATCCCACACCCCAAATCCCTACACATAGCATTCTATCTCATGAAAAATAAGCATACTTAGCTTTATTTGTTAGCTGTCATTTTACTTTTTTGATAGGCCAGAATAGGTGTCTCAAATATCCGACAACAACTAGCCTAGTTCCCCCAAGTATGAAGCCTGGGTCATTTAGCTCCATTCCTGGCATTTCCATTTTGTTTAGAGAAAACAGTCCTAAAACTTTCACTGACCTTGTGCATGATATGATTCTCTGGATTTTTTGGTTAGAACATGACAAATTACCCATCACATACTCAAGGAAATCATACAGCTGTTTCTCTTTTCTTTTCCAAACCATCCATACTTCACTAGCCTAGTACTGAAGTATTATACTCAGATATGTTTCTTTTTCGTTGTTTTCCAGCTGTGATAAGTAATCTTATGTGAGCAGCAAGCAACAAAGAATACTAAGATGAAGAGTGGAGTTGAAAGAGAAATAAAAGACAAAGTGATTTCAATACATATACCTTTTTTTTTTGATCTAATGAAATATTAAGCATCAATACATTGTAAGCTGTTCAAAATGTGAAGAATGATCTTATGTATCTAAGCCGAGATTTCTGTTATAAATTGATAAAGGAAGTGATTCTGGGAAGAGTGAATTGGAGTGCATGTCCCCAACTTTCCTTCCAGTCCAATTAGCTACTGCTTCCTAAGTTCCCTCCTGGTCAAATATTATTTTGGAGAATGTCATCCCATATTAAGCCTTACTGAATCATGCTGCCAACAAGAGTCAATGAACCATTTGGCAAGAGTGGATAAGGGTAGGGAAGGGTCACATAATATCCAGAGAATGAACAGTGATTAGGTCTTATCATGTGATCAGTTTCAGAATTGTGATCAGCAGGAAAGAAGTTGTAAAAAGACATACAGAGGGTTAAGAATAGATTATAGGAACTGGTTCAATTCAGTTCAGTTCAGTCAACTCAGTCGTGTCCTACTCTCTGTGACCCCATGAATCGCAGCATGCCAGGCCTCCCTGTTCATCACCAACTCCCGGAGTTCACTCAGACTCACGTCCATCGAGTCCGTGATGCCATCCAGCCATCTCATCCTCTGTCGTCCCCTTCTACTCCTGCCCCCAATCCCTCCCAGCATCAAAGTCTTTTCCAATGAGTCAACTCTTCGCATGAGGTGGCCAAAGTACTGGAGTTTCAGCTTTAGCATCATTCCTTCCAAAGAAATCCCAGGGCTGATCTCCTTCAGAATGGACTGGTTGGATCTCCTTGCAGTGCAAGGAACTCTCCAGAGTCTTCTCCAACACCACAGTTCAAATGCATCAGTTCTTCGGTGCTCAGCCTTCTTCACAGTCCAACTCTCACATCCATACATGACTACTGGAAAAACCATAGCCTTCACTAGACGGACCTTAGTTGGCAAAGTAATGTCTCTGCTTTTGAATATACTCTCTAGGTTAGTCATAACTTTTCTTCCAAGGAGTAAGTGTCTTTTAATTTCATGGCTGCAGTCACCATCTGCAGTGATTTTGGAGCCCCCAAAAATAAAGTCTGACACTGTTTCCATTGTTTCCCCATCTATTTGCCATGAAGTGATGGGACCGGATGCCATGATCTTCATTTTCTGAATGTTGAGCTTTAAGCCAACTTTTTCACTCTCCTCTTTCACTTTCATCAAGAGGCTCCTTAGTTGCTCTTCACTTTCTGCCATAAGGGTGGTGTCATCTGCCTATCTGAGGTTATTGATATTTCTCCTGGCAATCTTGATTCCAGCTTGTGTTTCTTCCAGTCCAGCATTTCTCATGATGTACTCTGCATATAAGTTAAATAAGTAGGGTGACAATATACAGCCTTGATGTACTCCAGAGCTCCTCAAAACTAGTTTCAGTGGGGAACTTTATCATATCAAATCCAAAAGGATGGGAGGGCATTGATTCCCTAACTTTCATGAAATACAATGCTGTAAAAGAGGACTGTGGGCTTTCCTGGTGGCTCGCTATAAAGAATTCACCTGCAATTCAGGAGACATGGGTTCAATCCCTTTGTTGGGACAATCCCCTGGAGAAGGAGATAGCAACCCACTGCAGTATTCTTTCCTGGGAAATCCCATAGACAGAGGAGCCTGGCAGGCTACAGCCCATGGGGCTACAAAAGAGTTGGACATGACTGAGGGACTAAGCAACCAACTACCCAACAACAAGAGAGGACTACACAATCAAAGCTCTAACTTGGGGTTTATAAATCCACCAGTCCAAATGGACAGCATAATGGGGAGAGAACTGCAAGAATAAATATGTGATACCAATTTTCTTGTGTTTTCTTTTTCCAGTGTCTTCCATTGACATGTCAAACTAGAAAGCCAGTGAAGCTTATCAACATGCCAGGGCACACTCATGGTGGAGACGAGTAAAGAATGGTGGTGGAGAAGCTATCTGGAATAATGAGAGCAGATCTATTCATGTGGTGAGTTACATGGACTGATTTTGAAACCATATTGCATTCTGAATATAAATCCAACTTGGAAATGACTTATTACCCTTTCAGTGCATTGCTGAATTTGGTTTAGGGATATTTTATTTGGGATTTTTACATATGTGATCATAAGAGTGAATTTTACTCATGCTAAATTTGTCAGATTTTGGAATCAATGTTAAATAAATTAAGGTCTGGTTAAATAAATTAAGGTCTGTAGTGCTCCCTCTTTTTCAATTTTCTGGAAAATTTTGGAAATGAATAATATTATTTATTCTTAAAGAATTTGGTATAATCATCTGCTTATGTCATTGGGGCTGGAGATTTCATTCTTTTGAAGTTTTCTGATTAGACATTTAACAAATTATTGATAAAGATCTATTCAGATTTTATATTTCTTCTATTGGTAGGATATCTTTCCCTGGATATTAGCCTATTTTATTTGTTTTCCTTTATCTTGATAATTGTTATGATTTATTGTTATTTGCTCTTAATGTCTGTTGAATATGGCATAAAGACTCCTTTTTCATTCCTGATATTGATTATATACACTTTATTTTTTTTCTTGACTAGGGGCTTATACATTTTATTGTCTTTTCATATAACCAAATTTTAATTTCTTTGATTCACATTTCTATTTAATAAATATTTGCTCTTAAATTGTTTCCTTTCATACTTTCTTTGTATTTTTTTATTCCTTTGCTGACTTCTAGTATAGAAAATCTGTTGTTGTTTTCATTTTCATTTAGTTCAAACTATTTTTGTTTTTATTTTTATTTTTCCTCCATGCGTGGGTTATTTTGAATTTAATTTCTAAAATTTTTCAATACATAAGACCCCCTTGTTACTTTTATTTCTTGCCTGAATCATATTCTGCATGATTTTAATAATGTGAAATTTGTTTAGACTTTGTTGTAGTTTGAATGTTTGTGTTCCCCTGAAATTATATTGAAATCCTACTGCTTAGTGTGCTGATATTAAGAGATGGGGATTGGGGAAGTACTTAGGTCATGAGGGTGGAACCCTTATGAATGGAATTAGCACTCTTATAAAAGAGGTTCCAGGGAGCTTGCTAGTGCCTTTATGTCATGTGAAGATACGATAAGAAGTTTGTGTTCTGTTAAGAGAGACCTCATGAGACCATGCTGGTACCCTGATTTTGGACCTGCAGCCTCCAGAACTGTGAGAAAAAGCTTTCCATTGTTTAATAACTGCCCACTCTGTCATATTTGTTACAGCTGCCTTAATGGATCAAGACAGACTTGCTTTAAATCCAGCACACGGTCATTTTTGTCTAAATTCTCCGCGTGCATTTGAAAAAAGTCTGTGTTTCTAAGTGGTTGTTTTTTGCATATGCTTAATAAGCATCAGAATAAGGTCAGAATGGGAGAACCATGGAATTTAAAGTTTTAATCTTACTGATTTCTACCTGATTGTTCTAAGGTTATTTATAAAATAAATTTACAAGCAAAGACTACTGGTTATTTCCTAGTCCAAGGGATCTTCCAGACCCAGAGACTGAACCCACATCTCCTGTTTCTCCTGCATTGGCAGGTGGATTCTTTACCACTGAGCTACTGGGGAAGGCCATATATACATGTGTATACACACACACACACACAACTGATTCACAATATTGCAAAAACCAATACTGTAAAGCAATTATCCTCCAATTAAAAATTAAAAAAAAATACCTCCAATCCATGTCCATTCTTAACAATTTCCAATTTCCTCCTTGTACTAAAATCTGACCATCTTCTTTTAATTTTTTTTCCCTTGGTACTTTCTGCCTACTTCTCTTTGAGTACTTGTGATAATGTATTATAATTTTTTTCTCCTCTTCTAGACTTGAATTCCTTAACAATCTTTTTCTCCTGAATTTTATGCAACATCTGCAAGATAGAACTGCTAATTGTTTGAATGGATAAATCCAGATACGTTTTCATGTTTTTTCTTCCTTTTCTCCTTCTACATCATCTTCACAATCCTGACTTCTTGCTTCTTCATTTTCACTATACTAAGCAATGAATGCTAAAGTGAACAATAGTTTGCATCTACTTAAAGAAACTTAAAGAAAGCTTCTAGTAGATCTCCATTTGGTAGAATGAGTTGACCAAACTACTTGGTGGACAAGCAGATCTTCATATAGGTTCTCTCCAGTGCCTCCTGTCCAGGTCTCGAATTGCTCCTGAGCTCCTACATACAGACTCTTCTGATAGGCAGTAGGAATATAGAACACATGTTTTTTAAAAACATACAATTGTTTGTAACCAGTTAACCCTCTTCTTTGTTACAGAACACATTGCTTTCTTTGGGTTGGAATAAAAACTCATTCTTTTGCTAGAAAGGGAGTATGTTTTGGCAACCCAAGAATATACAAACAGTAAAGGACCATCTGAATCCCCAAAGTTCAAGTTTTAAGGCTGAATGTATTTTATCACATTGCACTTTGAAAATCAGTAATCCACATATGGCATATGTATCCTTGAATTACCTACAGTTCTCAATTAAGCAAACCATGGCATTCCCTAGCCATTGTAAGTAAACATAGGTTATTGTAGTTTTAAATTATGCCACTTTCAAGCATTTTTTGCTTTAGTCCTTGAAACATCAAATCTCTTTCATTTTCAATTTGCCTCTTTCAAACCAGTGCCCCATAGGAGGTGCCGTCCAAAAGTTGAAAGTCTCTTTATTTCTGCCAAGTCTAATTTAGATACTACTAAAGCTTCCAACAAGTGTACATGGGAGAATGAATTTGGGAAGAATTTTTAAAACAGAATAGTTTATGTCGGCAGCAGTTTGAAAAAAAAGGAAATGCTATTGAGAAATGAACTTTCACTAAACCAAAAATAAAAATGCTAAAAGTATATAATTATCTTGAATGATAATAAGTTCTGGACGGTTATCCAAAATCTATAGATTAATTGAAGAACTATGTTTCTTTTTGAGTATGATATGGTCTTGAGTTAATGAACCACAGCATCCGTGATATGGCATTTTGTACTGTATGGTATATTTTAAATGAAGCTTAAACAAATAAGGACTCACCATACTGCCCCAAGCAAATAAAATTTTACACAGCAGGAGGCAAACATTCTTAAAATAATTGGTCACGATAGGATATTATTCTTTTTTTTTTAAGTCTTATACAAAACATATCTCATTTCTTCTAAATTGGTTCTATAGATTTGAAAAAGGATCATGATCAAATTTGTGGCATGGAAAAGAGCAATTCTTTATAAATAATATTAATTATCACTTCTATATTAATTGTACATAAAGTAAAATTAATATAGAAGCCAAGGAAATTACACTGGATTTCTAATTTGATGACAGTACAAACTTACTTTTGAATTAATTTATGATATTGATTTAATCAGTACATATTATTCTGTACATAAAAATTATGAAAAACATTGCAAAAAATACACTACTAAACCAAAGTACAATTTCTAGGATTTCTTTTCTTTCTTTTAATTTTTTTAATTTGGTTGAGAGAAGCAGGTATGAAGGTGGAGGAAGGGCCAGAAGAATAATATAATCTCTTGTAAGATAAGAGTAAACTATCTTCATGATACTGGCTGTGTTCTAAAACAGTTTGGGTCTATAAAGTTTGTTTGGTCCAGTTTCTCATCCTATGAATAAGAAAATAAGACCTATATAGAATGATCAGACTGTTTTTAGCACTGTTATATGCTAACATTTTGAGATTTAGAACCAGGATTCATGAATGCAAGTCCATTTTAACTTAAATCCATATAGAAAGCTTAATGAAATGAAAACTAATCTATACTTCAAAAAAGTTATAAAATAGCCTTAAATCTTACATGATATAAAATATACTTTGATTTTACATTGATCCAGCTACACTGGTGCCTAGGGCAATATTTTTCCAGAGCAAATTTTTTTTTTTTTCACAGTAAGAGGAAGCAAAGACATAAGAATAGGTAACATGTAATTGTATTACTTGTTTCTGAATCCTTGGGATAAAGTGACTAATGACATCGAATTTCAAGCAACACTTAAAATCTTTCCAGTAACCTTCCACCTGTTTCACTATGATGGCTATTTGCCTCAATATTAGTATTCAAAAAATGGTGACAACCCAGTACATTTGTGTTCTGACTACAAAGGAGACAGGCTGGATGTAAAATAAGAGGCTGTGAAGAGTTAAGGAAATGGAAACAGCAGAAAACCAGCAAAGTTGTGGAGCCCCATTAGGAAAAGGAGACCCACTCAGGGAAAGAAAATGGATCAAGTCCAAAGCAAGTTGTGGGGAATTCAGTTTAGTCTTAGGCAGCTCAGTCATCAGTATGGAGAATCAACAAGTCCTGACTTAAGAATATTGCAAATGGCTTCAGAGGCTCACAATGGTGAAAAATGAATCAGGATTATTAAATGAAACATGTAAAAACAATAAAGCAAGTGTACTAAAAACAGTGCTGGAAGGAAGGAATGCAGGATACAGTTCTTAGGAAACAGAAACAGGAATGAAAGAGGGAAGCAGGCTAAAAGGAGGTAGGGGTAGTTAGCTATGCTGTGAAAAGTAAACACATATTCCATTCCATTAATACAAAAGTCACAGACAAAAAATGACCTAATACGTTGCCTAGTCTTTCCCCAGAATTATTCATAGTACCTATCCCTCCATTATATGATGTTCACTTTTTGCACTTAGGAGATATGACTATGCTTTTGAAACTTGGTTTTCAGGGAGACAATTATTGTTTTCTTATACTTCTGGTCCACTGTATTTCCCACGAGAGTTGGAGAATGACGAAAAGCTTTTTAGAATTACCCCAATCGTTGTTTCGCAATTCTACTTGCTTATCAAATTCTATTGATTCTACATCCATAATGTATTTTTTTTCCATTTCATATCTTAAGTCCTTTTTTATTTCTTCCAAACTGATCTCTGCTTCTCTAGTATTCTTCATTCTAATCCATTCTTCATGATATTGTCAGAATTATCTTCCTGAAGCACAGGTCAGGCTGAATCACTTACCTGGTCGAACTCACCTGATGAGTGCCTACTGCAGAACAAATAAACGAGTTCTTTAATATGGAAACATAAATATTTCACAGTCCATCTATTAAGCAGTGTACCTTGTTCATTGATTATACACTTCTTTTTCATTCTTCCATTATTTTCTTTCAAAATTTTATCTTTTCTCTGGAGAGTGCATATTGAACTCTTGCCTTCTCCAGTCAGTACTCTCAGATCACCTAATTGAAACATTCTCTTCTCTGGTTCCTTTAGCACAGTGCTTAGATACCTGTCATACTTTGTATTTTAACAACTTACCATAAATTAATATCATATATCTTCCTTTGTAAATGCAGAACTGCCAGAAAAAAAAGAATCCTCAGATCAGAAGTTGTATCAGTTTCCTGGGCAAAAGATATCCGATGAGATGCTTGGGAACTTTTGCAAGAGCAAGAATGAAATAGGATGATATAATTTAGAGAGAGAGATGTGGGTCAGGGTCAAGAAAATAATTGTGTTTCCCTTGAATACTTATTAAAAAAAAAAACTCTGATGTAGAAAAGACTTTTCATATACTCAATGTGATAACTTGCTTCATGCTTCATAGGTATTGATGAGCCCTTGTCTCTAGGTTATTGTCTCTATCTTATTGTTTTTAAATGGTTCTTGAAGAAATAGATCCCGGTGATGGAGGCTATATATATGTTCTCGACTACTTGGACTATCCCTCATTAAGATAGACTTGGCTTTCACTATGGCTGAGTAGTTTTTGATCCACAAAAACCAATCATTGGCTTCCAATATGGATTTTGTAGCTCACACAGACAAGAATGTTATGTGGTATCCAATCCACTGAACTGAACTCCTTACATTAGTAAGAGAAATGTACTGGAAGAGAACTTTTTCTGAAATTGGATTTAATTTCTCTGTCTTTCACGTGTCTGCTAGCATTATAGACTTAGTAATGCTGCCTTTTATATAGCTTTAGTTATACTCACTAATGGAGAAGGAAATGGCAGCCCACTCCAGTGTTCTTGCCTGGAGAATCCCAGGGACGGGGGAGCCTGGTGGGCTGCCGTCTGTGGGGTCGCACAGAGTAGGACACGACTGAAGCGACTTAGCAGCAGCAATGGCATACTCACTAAGGAACTCAATTCATATAAAAATGGACAGGTTACTGTAAGGTTTACTACTCTTAATCATAAATTCAGAAGCAATTGACCATCCAGAACAGTGAAGCACATTAGAGGCTCATGTTTTAACAAGGACAAAATAATTTGGGGAGTAAGTTAGCTCTTATAAGATCCAATATTGTTCTGGAATAATAGTGCTACTTCATTTAAATCTCCGAGTCAAAACTGACTGGCCCTTTCAAAAGTCAAAACAGTAGAAACTGTGTTTATGTCTTGGGGGGTGGTAAAGTAATGGATATAACAGCTCTAAGGGTCACCCCCAATGTCTTATAATGTTGGCTTCTCATATTCATGTCTCTGCTTTCCGGTCATTTGAGTATTTTTTTTTTTAATACATAATCATGGGCTAATTAAATTGGAATCTGAGAATGCCTTCAAAGACAAACTAAAGAGCCTGTTGAGGAAGGTGAAAGAGGAGAGTGAAAAAGCTGGCTTAAAACTCAACATTAAAAAACTAAGATTATGGCATTTTGTTCCATCACTCATGGCAAGTAGATGGGGAAAAAGTGGAAACAGTGACAGATTTTATTTTCCTGTGCTCCAAAATCACTGTGGATGGTGACTACAGCCATGAAGTTATAAGAAGCTTGCTCCTTGGAAGAAAAGCTATGACAAACCTGCAAAACGTATTAAAAAGCAGAGACATTACTTTCCCAACAAAAGTCCACCTAGTCAAAGCTATGGTTTTTCCAGTAGTCATGTATGGATGAGAGATTTGGGTCATAAAGAAAGCTGAGCATCAAAGAATTGATGCTTTCAAACTGCGGTGTTGGAGAAGACTCTTGAGACTCCCTATCATTATGAATTACATTTCAGTATTCTTGGGCTGAGTGTGTATGGAATCATGCAGCATGTATTCTTTGGTATTTAGTTCTTATTATTTGACATTAGGTATTTAGGATCCCTTCATTTTTTTAGTATTGCTGTTTTGTTTAGCTATTAGTTCATTGTGTAAATATACTGCGATTTGTTTATCAATTATCCCATTTATAGACAACTAAGTCATTTTCACTTTTAGGCTATCATGAATAAAGCTGATATACACAATACACATTTCCTTTTATCTTCAGAAAATACATAGGAATGGAATTGATATAATACCTGATTCTTCTTTGAGTTCTTAGTCATCTCCCAAATCATGTTGTCTTAGTTTCAAGATGTACCTTCTCTCCTAGAAGAACTGAACACATCAATGAAGTATCTTGAAGATAGTAGTAGGCTGTGAATAATGTAGTGACATGTAATAAAGAGGTAGTATTCTAAGTACTGTAACTTCGTAATACATTTTACTATCTAACAATGTTAGTTTCATGTCAGTGCTCTTTGGGAGGTATGGGCTTCCCTTGTGGCTCAGCTGGTGAAGAATCTGTCTGCAATGAGGGAGACTTGGGTTTTATCCCTGGGTTGGGAAGAATCCCTGGAAAAGGGAAAGGCTACCCACTCCAGTATTCTGGCTTAGGGGATTTCACGGACTGTATAGTCCATGGGGTCACAAAGAGTTGGACATGACTGAGCAACTTTCGCTTTTATTTGTAAAAGGATTATTTGTCTGCCTTTTTTTTTTTCTTTTTAATATGAACAATAATTGACTGCTCTAGTTAAAAGAAATCTTACTGGTATATTATCAAGATTGAACTAAATTTTTAGGTTGAATTTGTGAGAATTAACATACCACTGGATCTTCCTATCTAAAAAACAGGAAAGTTCTCTTTTCTGGCTTTCATTAGCATTTGAAAATTATCTTAATATGTATAATGCTCATTGCTTCTTAAACTAAAATTTCACTATTTTTATGTTCCTTTTTTGGTGTAAATTAGCCAAAGCTGCTCTCTGTCACTTGTAGTCAAATGTTACTTGAAACAACAATAAGGTGAGGGGATTTCTATTAATCTGGTTTAAGTCTCTAACAAGATTTTTTACAGGTGGATAAAGGCTGTGCTTCCTAAATTTAGAATTTAAAAATTGTTGGTTAGAGGATAGAAAATTTGCATTGCAGACAAAGAGCTTTTCTTTGGGAAATCTGATTAAGGGCTAAGCTGTTTTCTTTTTGATGTTCAATATTAGACAATTTAGATGATTTTGAAAGTCCCCAACTTAGATCAAATAGCAGGAAAAGGACCCAGGTGTTCAGAGAAGAAATTCATCAAAAAAAAAAAAGAGATGTTTTGATTGGTGATCCAGGATCAGTGCCAAGACAGGGATTATTTTAGGGATAGGCTGGTGCCAAATAATTGTTTTTGTTTTGTTTTGTTTTGTTTTAACCAGCCCCTTAGCATGATGTATATGCCCTTGGAAGAAAATTGGGTAAATGAGTAGGGATATATGGGGTCTATGGGTATCAGAGACAGAGAGAAAGAAAGAGAGAGAAAGAGAGGAAAAGATAGAAAGCAAGTAATTCACAAAATCATAACACTGAACATGCAGAGAAACTTTGGCATATATACAATAGTAACTGGAGACTGTTTCCAGCTCCAGCAGATGTATGTAAATTCAAGCTCAAAAACTTTAGTAGGAGTAAACAAGACTGAATTGAATAATAGTGATTTATGTGATTAAAAAATATGATCTTTTATATCTGAAGATGGAGTTGTGAAATGTATTGATAGAAATAACACATGGAACTTTTTATATTTAAGAATTTGTTAAGAAATATATATTGCTTTTATAAAAATTAAAAATACTTTATTAAAAAGTAATTTATACAATGAAAATTTAGTCAATAAAATATGTAGACAGTAAAAAAAAACCTCTTAATTCAAACTAATGGTACTAAAAATATTCATTTTTAACAATTTTGTGATTTTTTTTTTTAGAATTTATTACCTCTACATTTATAATACTTAGCAAACATGGGTTAATTTCTGTATATAACATAGCAAGCTTTTTGTTTTAACTTTAGAGAAGTATCTCAGGAAAATATCTATTCGAATATATACATAAAGTGATACTTTGTTATTGGTTACTTTATATTGAACTACATGTATTTTTAATTGACTTTACTAAAATGTCAAAATTCTAAACAAAGTATATGTTAGCCAAGCAGATTAATGTTTATTATGGAAGCTATAAGAAGATCATAAAAATGTTGGTAATTCTTGAGTGTTTTTAAAAAAGACTGAGTCTATTATGGCTTTGATTCTATAATCAATCATGAAATTCCACATCTAAAATCTGTAAGACCAAAGTGCAAATACATAGAATTCCTAGCAATTAGAGATTTCTTGTCATAACTCCAGGCCTACTTGATCCTATTCCCAACTAACATCAACCTCATATTCTATGACTTTGATCTTGACCTTGGCTCTTATTCATTGTACTTAGTTTATATATTTGGTATCTCCACTATTTGAAGCTTGTCTCTTTCTAGAGGATTATTACTTGACTTCAATACTTGGATCAAGGCTCCATGCTCTGTTGGATAGAATGCCAGTCACTGACACTTCACTCTTTAGGAATTTCTGCCAGATCAGTACTTACATCCCTATGGGGGAATGTGGGAGATATTCAGATTTTACTATATGGGGCCATATACAATTCACAAATGTAGAATAAAACTGGATTCAGAACTGTAAAAACAAGAGTTAGTAAAACGTGCTTTTAAGGTATTAAAAGTAATAAGGTTTTTAAAAAGGTCTTCTTTATTAAATGAGTGATTTAGCTTAAAGATATCAATAAAAATAATTGTTATTGAGATTAATAGATGTATAAAACTAGGTGGAATTTTACCAGGATGATTTTTTTTTTGAAGCAAACTAAATTGATGTGTTTTTTCTGTCAAAACTTCTTTGAAGAGATAAATCTGTAACATTTTATTGCTGAATAAATGGATCCAGATGATAGCAGCAGTTCCTACCATGGAAGAAATGTGGCATGTGTGATGAAATTAAGCCTTGTGTGTGTATTAAAGTGAAGTGAAGTGAAGTCACTCAGTCGTGTCTGACTCTTTGCAACCCCATGGACTGTAGCCTACCAGGCTCCTTCATCCATGGGATTTTCCAGGCAAGAATACTGGAATGGGTTGCCATGTCTGTCTTCTCTGTGTGTGTTAGCTTCTACTTATTTTTTAAAGAGAAAGGTTGAATGAACAGAGACTTGAATAAGGAAGGAAGAGCCAAGGTTGGAATGAGCTTAGAAGTAAAAAGAATGGTATGTATTATTTTATCGATCTAATTAATATGTCTCGTGAGTTTTTGCATTGCTTGACAATACGGAAATGCCATATATATACAACACTTGCCATATGCCTTTATTTCTATGTAAATTCATCATTTTGCTAACTTCCTAAGGACTGACAATGAAGAGTTGCATTTATAGTTCTGTCATACACTTTAAAAATTTTCATGTTCAAATGTCTAAGCCACATTTTTTTTCTTCAAAGTAGATCCATTACTAAGTAAAATTCAGCACAAGAGATTCCTGGTCATCTATGAGAATTCTGTATCAGTAGCTATCATGTGTTTATCTGTAATTTCTATGATCCTATAATTAGAACACGTAAAAGCCTCCTTAAGTTGGCATGGTTGCTTAATATATACAGTTGGACTTAAATTAGAAAATATTTCAAGATGAGATTCTCTGTTTCTCCCAAGGAAGAATATTAGTAAATAGTAAATATAAATATATATATGTGTGTGTATATATACACACATATATATGTATATATATATATATATATATATATATATATATATATATATATATCCCTAAACCAACTAAATTCATTTGGCTTAAATGGAATAAAATTCTGGTTTCTATCCAACAAGTTTCTGATTTGTTTTCACAGTTTAGTACTAGACTTGATATTCTACCTATAGATGACAAAGACTGCAGGGAAAATGTTTGCTGTATGATCCTTTATTTTTTAAAAGTCTGTTTTAGATTTTTTCTTTATTGTCATAAGAAGATAATTTATACTGCTTTTATGGGTAATAACATGTTTTATGCAACCAAGACTTTCTATTTATGCAACATTTTTTTTGTTATAAACATGTATGCTATCAAGTATTCAACATGTCCATCATAAGTAAATAGATTATAGAAAAACCAGCTTAGATTTTTATACCACTGTGTAAGCATTTTTGAAGTGGAGATGGACATTATTCAAGGAAAAAAGATTTATGAATAGGTGAATATTAACCTATTTAACCTGTTCTGACATAGTATATTTATGAATAATCTCTTAAAACTAGATCTGAATTTGACTGACTCTTCAGAACTTGCCCATCTTTCATAAGCATCCTTAGGCTATTCTGGATGATCTTTTTAGCAAAGTACTTCCAAATCAGATGATCTACCCAAGGAATATAAAAATATCAGCATTAAGGAAGTTATTTTTTTTAACAAGTGTGGTATATCATAGTTCTGATCACAATTACCAACTTCTTTTTTAAAAAACTTTGAGCTGAGCAGTTTTGAAAAATGTTGCTGATGAAGTACAAATGTATCTATAGATATTTTCCTGGAAGAAGGGAGTTAGAGCAAAAAAACCTTGCATTTATAATGTTTAATGGGTTCAGAAATAATAGATTTTAAATTCATACTAAAACTTAGTCTGTTTCTATCTCTTTGATATATTAGTAATTCAAGGCCAATTGGGCTAGTATTTCCTTTGCGAAATGCAGGTGATGGTTAATGGTTATCATTGTTGTTCAGTTGCTAAGTTGTGTCCAGCTGTTTGCGACCTCACGGACTACAGCATACCAGGCTTCCCTGTCCTTCACCGTCTCCCAGAGTTTGATCAAATTCATGTCCATTGAGTCAGTTATGCTATCTAACCATTTCATCCTCTACTGCCCTCTTTTTTAGCATTTAATCTTTCCCAGAATCAGGGTCCTTTCTAGTTAGTCAGCTCTCCCATCAGGTAACCAAAGTATTGGAGCTTCAGCTTCAGCATCAGTCCTTCCAATGAATATTCCAGGTTTATTTCCTTTAGGAGTGACTGGTTTGATATCCTTGTTGTCCAAAGGATTCTCATGAGTCTTCTCCAGCACTACAATTCTAAAACAAAAATTCTTTGGCACACAGCTTCCTTTATGGTCCAACTCGCATCCACACATGACTACTGGAAAAACCATAGCTTTGACCATATGGACCTTTGTTGGCAAAGTGATGTCTCTGCTTTTTAAAATGGTGCCGAGGTTTGTCATAGCTTTTCTTCTAAGGAGCAAGCATCTTTTAATTTCATGGCTGCTATTACCATCTGCAGTGACTTTGGAGCCCAAGAAATTAAAATTTGTCACTGCTTCTACTTTTCCCCCTTCTATTTGCCATGAAGAGATGAGACTGGATGACATGATCTTAGTTCTTGAATGTTGAGTTTTAAGCCAGCTTTTTCACTTTCCTTTTTCACCCTTATCAAGAGGATCTTTAACGCCTCTTCATTTTTTGCCATTAGGGTGGTATGATCTACATATCTGAGTTTTTTTTTTATATTTCTCCCTGAAATCTTGATTCCAGCCTGTGATTCTGGTGGCAGGAATACTGGAGTAGTTTGCCATTTCCTTCTCTAACGGACCACATTTTGTCAGAACTCTTCACTATGACACATCCATGTTGGGTAGCTCTCCATGGCATGGCTGGTATCTTCATGTGATACATGAAGGGCGATGGTTATATACATGGTAAAAAGCTTGAATATATGTAGGTAGTGAAGTTAAGTGTGAAATGTTAGGCGCTCAGTTGCATCTGACTCTTTGTGACCCCCGACTTTACCTCGCCAAGGCTCCTCTCTCCATGGAATTCTCCAGGTAAGAATACTGGGTTGCCATTCCCTTCTCCAGGGGATCTTCCCAACCAGGGGTCAAACTTGGGTTTCCTGCATTGCAGGCAGATTTTTTTTTTACCCATAAGCCACCAGGGAAGCTTGTATAAGTAAATACACATATAAACATGTTCTTAAATCAAATGACTACTCTGTCCACATTTTCTGCCTTCAACATTTTATCATTGCATAAATATGGAAGAGCTCTCAATCTCTCTTCACTTAAGTGACTTAACCAGTATGGTTCATATAGACTGATGTCTTTCAAGTATGCTCTGGGTTAGTTAACTACATTTGAGCACAGCACTCATTTTTTCTCTTAACAGACTGTATCAAGAGGAGATTGGTTTTATTATTATGCTTATCAACATGGTATTGTATTTATTTTAAAACAGGTTATGCCAGTTGTATTTGTTACTGTAACAAGTTATTGCAGTTAATCAAATCTTACATAACTGGTGGAGTAGCAGTATGAGAAGAAAGCTATTTTTATATAAAGAAACAAGTTCAATATTTTAGAAAATTTTTACTAATTGTCTGCTGTCAGATATTCTTGAGACAAATGTAAAAGACTAGGAAATACATTTCAAAAATCTAGGGTGATTTTTGGATATTTCTCTGTGAATCTTTAAGGACTTATTTCAGTTTCAACTAACATTGGATATTGTAAGCTATAAACCATCAGTTCCGTTCAGTTCAGTTGAGTCGCTCAGTCATGTCTGACTCTTCGCAACCCCATGAATCGCAGCACACCAGGCCTCTCTGTCCAACACCATCTCCCGGAGTTCACTCAGACTCATGTCCATCGTGTCCATGATGCCATCCAGCCATCGCATCCTCGGCCGTCCCCTTCTCCTCCTGCCCCCAATCCCTCCCAGCATCAGAGTCTTTTCCAATGAGTTAGCTCTTCGCATGAGATGGCCAAAGTACTGGAGCTTCAGCTTTAGCATCATTCCTTCCAAAGAAATCCCAGGGCTGATCTTCTTCAGAATGGACTGGTTGGATCTCCTTGCAGTCCAAGGGACTCTCAAGAGTCTTCTCCAACACCACAGTTCAAAAGCATCAATTCTTTGGCGGTCTGCCTTCTTCACAGTCCAACTCTCACATCCATACATGACTACTGGAAAAACCATAGCCTTGACTAGACGGACCTTAGTCGGCAAAGTAATGTCTCTGCTTTTAAATATGCTATCTAGGCTGGTCATAACTTTTCTTCCAAGGAGTAAGCGTCTTTTAATTTCATGGCTGCAATCACCATCTCCAGTGATTTTGGAGCCCCCCAAAATTAAGTCTTACACAGTTTCTACTGTTTCCCCATCTATTTCCCATGAAGTGATGGGACCAGATGCCATGATCTTCGTTTTCTGAATGTTGAGCTTTAAGCCCACTTTTTCACTCTCCTCTTTTACTTTCATCAAGAGGCTTTTTACTTCCTCTTCACTTTCTGCCATAAGGGTAGTGTCATCTGCATATCTGAGGTTATTGATATTTATCCCAGCAATCTTGATTCCAGCTTATGTTTCTTCCAGTCCAGTGTTTCTCATGATGTACTCCGCATATAATTTAAATAGGCAGGGTGACAATATACAGCCTTGACGTACTCCTTGTCCTATTTGACACCAGTCTGTTCCATGTCCAGTTCTAACTGTTGCTTCCTGACCTGCATACAGATTTCTCCAGAGGCAGGTCAGGTGGTCTGGTATTCCCATCTCTCTCAGAATTTTCCACAGTTTATTGTTATCCACACAGTCAAAGGCTTTGGCATAGTCCATAAAGCAGAAATAGATGTTTTTCTGGAACTCTCTTGCTTTTTCCATAATCCAGCAGATGTTGGCAATTTGATCTCTGGTTCCTCTGCCTTTTCTAAAACCAGCTTGAACATCAGGGAGTTCACAGTTCACGTATTGCTGAGGCCTGGCTTGGAGAATTTTGAGCATTCCTTTACTAGTATGTGAGATGAGTGCAATTGTGCGGTAGTTTGAGCATTCTGTGGCATTGCTTTTCTTTGGAACTGGAATGAAAACTGACCTTTTCCAGTCCCGTGGCCACTGCTGAGTTTTCCAAATTTGCTGGCATATTGAGTGCAGCACTTTCACAGCATCATCTTTCAGGATTTGAAACAGTTCAACTGGAATTCCATCACCTCCACTAGCTTTGTTCGTAGTGATGCTTTTCTAAGGCCCACTTGACTTCACATTCCAAGATGTCTGGCTCTAGATTAGTGATCACACCATCGTGATTATCTGGGTCATGAAGATCTTTTTTGTACAGTTCTTCTGTTTATTGTTGCCACCTCTTCTTAATATCTTCTGCTTCTGTTAGGTCCATACCATTTCTGTCCTTTATCGAGCCTATCTTTGCATGAAATGTTCCCTTGGTGTCTCTAATTTTCTTGAAGAGATCTCTAGTTATTGCCATTCTGTTGTTTTGCTCTATTTCTTTGCATTGATCACTGAAGAAGGCTTTCTTATCTCTTCTTGCTATTCTTTGGAACTCTGCATTCAGATGCTTATATCTATACTTTTCTCCTTTGCTTTTCACCTCTCTTCTTTTCACAGCTATTTGTAAAGCCTCCCCAGACAGCCATTGTGCTTTTTTGCATTTCTTTTCCATGGGGATGGTCTTGATCCCTGTCTCCTGTACAATGTCACGAACCTCATTCCATAGTTCATCAGGCACTCTATCTATCAGATCTAGGCCCTTAAATCTATTTCTCACTTCCACTGTATAATCATAAGGGATTTGATTGAGGTCATACCTGAATGGTCTAGCGGTTTTCCCTACTTTCTTCAATTTGAGTCTGAATTTGGTAATAATGAGTTCATGATCTGAGCCACAGTCAGCTCCTGGTCTTGTTTTTGTTGACTGTATAGAGCTTCTCCATCTTTCGCTGCAAATAATATAATCAATCTGATTTCGGTGTTGACCATCTGGTGACGTCCATGTGTAGAGTCTTCTCTTGTGTTGTTGGAAGAGGGTGTTTGCTATGACCAGTGCATTTTCTTGGCAAAACTCTATTTGTCTTTGTCCTGCTTCATTCCTCATTCCAAGGCCAAATTTGCCTGTTACTCCAGGTGTTTCTTGACTTCCTACTTTTACATTTCAGTCCCCTATTATGAAAGGGACATCTTTTTTGGGTGTTAGTTCTAAAAGGTCTTGTAGGTCTTCATAAAACCGTTCAACTTCAGTTTCTTCAGCGTTACTGGTTGAGGCATAGACTTGGATAACTGTGATATTGAATGGTTTGCCTTGGAGACGAACAGAGATCATTCTGTCATTTTTCTGATTGCATGCAAGTACTGCATTTCGGACTCGTTTGTTGACCATGATGGCTACTCCATTTCTTCTGAGGGATTCCTGCCCGCAGTAGTAGATATAATGGTCATCTGAGTTAAATTCACTCATTCCAGTCCATTTTAGTTCGCTGATTCCTAGAATGTCACCGTTCACTCTTGCCATCTCTCGAGCCAGTGCACTTAAGCTATAAACCATAACAGTGGTTTATGAATGAAGCTGTCTGTTATTTCAGCCCATAAGCTTTGATTGTTAATTGGTCTTGATCTCATTAGATGAGAGGAAGCATCTATATTATGTCAAATTTCTTTTTTTTTTAATCAAATAAATGAGACAGTTTAGGAGACTCAAGCTGCTTTTTTTAATTTATGGAAAGGCATTCAAAATAAATTGATGTAAAACAACACAGTAGCCATGCATTATCTTTCATTCTATGATTCTTTCTTTCTTTCCTTCTTTACTTTTCTTCTCTCTCTCCCTACCTACTTCTTTACTCTTCCTTCCTTCTTTCCTTTCTCTCTCCCTTCTCCTTCCTCCTCCTCTTTTCCCTCTCTCTCTCTCTATATATATATAATTTCATTTCCCATCCAGTTTCTCACAGTTCTTATTTGAAGCATTTCTATTTGCATTGTGTATTTAGATATTATGTAAACTTAAATTATTATTCAAAATATGAAATTCTCTGTTCTTTGTGATATTTTAAGAATAGTCTTTGGCACATGCAAATATCCCTGTTAGAAATTAAACATAATAGAGGAATAAATAGCTAATAATATTTATATTGATTCATTTGGAAAAAAAAAAAAAAACAACTTAAAATATTTCCATTCTAGAATTTACAGAGATTGAATTATTAAAAATGGTAGAAAATCAGATTCTCTTGAATGTTAAATAAATGCTATTCCTGCTTCTTTGCTAAAATATGTGTGAGATACAAAACAATTGTCTCCAAAATACAAAGATCACATAAGTGGGAAATCTCCAGGATTAGAAGTGATGGTATGTTCTAATTTTCCCCATTTTCACAAAAATTTAATTACATGTTTGTCTCACAGGTACAATTAATTTTTCTCTCTCTCTTTAGAATTAACTATTTATAGCTTTTCAGCATTTGGGCAGAATATTTTTGCAGTCTACTCATTATAGCTTTACCATTTGGGTTTTGGCTTTACTATTTTAACTACATTGCTTGGTGTTTTATGAATAAAAAAGGAAATAACTAATGAAGCTGATTAAATAGAGCATTCCTTTAAAATGAAGCTCTGGCACCAAAGTAAGTAAGGTAATGCATGTAAATGCCAAGTTTATTTACTATGTTCAATACTGCCAGCATAAATTATCTTTTGGGGAAATATTAAATAAGATCCTTTATTAGGACTTTTTCAACACCCTGAATTTTATACCTTTTATAACATTCCCATGTGAGGACAATCTTTCTACTTCATAATGCTAATAAATGTACTATGAAGAAAAAGTGATAGATTTTAGGTATGGTTTCAAGAATAACGCCTTGTATGTTTGGGTAAAATTTAACCTTTTACTAACCTTGATTTGTACTCTAAAACTTAAAAAGATAAAATTCATATAAATAAAATATCTATTTAAAATATCATTTTTAATTAATGTAATTTATTAAAACAATAAAGTAAGTATAGCACTAAATTTCATGTATAACATTAAGAAGTATGGAGATGGAGAGGATAACAGAAGTGTACAAACAATAGTCAGAAAATACTGCTTTTGAGAAAATACATAGATCAACTAACTCCATTTAATCAATCACATGAGGCAACTGCTTGGATGCAAGTTTGCATTGCTTGTTCAAAGTATGAGCCCAACAGAATTTTAGAAGTGGAAAGGGACTAAGAGTTTTATCAAGACAACATTTTTCTACCCAGTATACTAGTTGCCCATTGTGGAAATAAACTTCAAATTTGCTTAAGTAATACCATCTTCATCTCTCCTTGAAGACCCCTAATGGCTGAAACAGTTCTACCTAAAAGAAATTCATTGCATGTCTCATTACTGCTAATTTTATAAAATTTTGTTTATATTCCATTAAAAGTTTGTTGGATGCATCCTCTACTCACTGACTATAGTTTAGCTTGTACTTATTTTATTCAACAAACATTTGAGTACCTAATTTAAATTCAGCAGCTATTTTCTCTTGCACGTGTTTGGTGAAAAGAAAAGCAGATAATCGAGCAGACCTGATGAAACTGCATTCTTAGGAAAGAGGCAGTGTAGACAGCATCAGGAGGTGTGTAGGTTCTGCACTTCCTGTCACACTCTAGGGCAGCATGAGCACCCAGCTGGTTAGATGTCAGATTCTAGAAGGATGACTTTGACAAGTCTTCATTACTTCCCTCGTGTGATGAGCAGCTGGCATATAATAATTATTAGTCCATTGCTGCCAGTTCAGACGGGACAACAGATACCACCCTTCCCCTGGAGAGAGTAGAGTTGGGCTTAGGTCCCAAGGTTACAGTAGGCTTTGCCACAATCTGTGTTCATCAACAGGGCACTGGGAGTATTTGACTGAAAGAGATACTTATCTTAAATCCTGGGAACATAACTATTTTTCATGTAGCTTTGCAGGCCAGTTTTTTTTTTTTTTCTGAGATCAACCCAAATGAAATCAAGTTTGGAGAAAGTAAACCTTCCCTATTAAAATATCTTCAAGTATTTGAGTTCAAGGGTCACTTCTTTTATGCCCTTTATCAAGCATGCTTCTATTTTATAGTGTGCACTTAAGTGTTTGTTAAATGCATCCATGAGTAAACCCTCATCTAGACACTATTTGAACATAATTTCCCTAATACTGAAGTTTATGGTGACTCCTCCTAAAGTTGATGCCCAGATTCAGAGACTATCCTCCAGATCTGTGTGTTTAACTTTCTATGATAATGCTGTATGTTAATTAGTATAGTCCCAAAGTAGATTTTCTCTTTTAGCAACAGGATAACATTGTTGGCTCATATCTAGTTTGTGGTCATATAAAACACTGGAACTTTACATGAACTCCTGTCATTCCAGGAGACCAACCCATATATTACATTCAGAAGAAAAATAGTCTCATCTTGAGCAGTTACAATTTTGTTAAGTACAAAATTGTCTTTTGAACTTTAAATCAGGGCCACATGTTTTCTATGTTAAACATCAACTTACTGCTTTTAGTTCATTTCATTCTATCAGTTTGCATCCTAAATGTATCACCCTGCTGCTGTTGCTGCTGCTGCTGCTAAGTCACTTCAGTCGTGTCCGACTCCATGCGACCCCATGGAGGGCAGCCTACCAGGCTCCTCCATCCCTGGGATTTTCCAGGCAAGAGTACTGGAGTGGGTTGCCATTGCATTCTCCGATGTATCACCCTACATATCATCAACTCTATATTGTATTCTGCAGATTTGACAAATGTGTGTTTTGTACATTATTTTAAAAATTCTGCCATTTAGAACTGAGCAAGTATCTGCTCCTAAGTCACTTCAGTCGTGTCCGACTCTGTGCATCCCCATAGATGGCAGCCCATCAGGCTCCCCCGTCCCTGAGATTCTCCAGGCAAGAACACTGGAGTGGGTTGCCATTTCCTTCTCCAGTGCATGAAAGTGAAAAGTGAAAGTGAAGTCCCTCAGTCGTGTCTGGCTCTGTGCAACCCCATGGACTGTAGCCTACCAGGCTCCTCCACCCATGGGATTTTCCAGGCAAGAGTACTGGAGTGGGGTGCCCAAGTATCTGGCATATAATAATCAACTACGTTTGGCATGGGTGCACTCATTACAATTAATTTGATATGTTTTTGCTAAGCAGCTATGAATTAGGGCAACCCATATGAAAAGAAGAACAATATGAAAAATGTGGGAGGAATTTTATTCCTTGATTTTGCAGTCTAGCACCATATCAAATGTAGTATGCAGTGAAGGACAAAGAACAGGTTTACAGCTTAGAGTCCCATTTCCCACCCACCATTCTGCATATATTGTGTCAACTTCTCCAAGTTTCAGTTTTCCTTATCTGCTAAAAAGAAGCAGGTATGAGCATTAAGTATGATGATGTATTACTGACCAAGGAGAGCTTGGGACTTGTAATAGGAATGAATTAAATGTTGAATTCTTTCTCTGTATAGAAAGGATGTGAAGACACTGGATTGTGAACATCTTAAACTCTTTTGCTATTCATTGATCACTTCATCTTTTTTTATTTGATTTGATTTCAATACATCTGAAGTTTATGGTTCTTTGATTTTCTGTTTTAGATTTTTAAATTCTGGGATATTCATGTATCTATAGTCCTTGGGGCCTGTGTTTGTCTGGGACCTCTAAAAAGCAGATGGGAAAATGAGATAAAATGTGCAGGCACATTATTGGAGAACTGGGAGAAAATGGAAAGGGACTGAAGAATGCCTGGGATAGCTCTAAAATCACACGTGCATGCTCAGTCATGTCTGACCATTTGTGATGCCATTTACTGTACCCTGTCAGGCTCCTCTGTTCCTGGGATTCTCCAGGCAAGAATACTGCTGTGAATTGCTATTTCATACCCCAGGGGACCTTTCCAACCTAGAGACCAACCCACATCTCTTGAGTCTCCTGCATTGGCAGGCAAATTCTTTACCCATACACCACCTAGGAAGCCCAGTTCTAAGACCATAATTTCAGTCTAACTCTAAGAAAAAGGAGTAAATGTTACTAGGAAGCCTACCAAACAGCAGTGTAGTTTAAAGAGAGTTCAGTAGGACACTTGGGAGTCCTCAAGCCAGAGACTAGAAGGGAGTCTGTGTCTCTCAGGAACAATGCTGCCTTTGAATGCTTCCCAGCTATAGCTATTGACTGGGGACATCCACTGGGAAGTGTGGCCTCAAAGCAAAGGCCGAGGTGGAGTTCAGAGCACCAAAGCCGCAGTCCTAATCAATTAAGCTTCCTGAAGTTGGAAGTCTATGGACCAGGGACTCTTTGAAAAGTTTGAATCTTTATCAAAGATAGTGGAAATAACATGTATATTATTGTCAAGTATAGGATACTAGCGAGTGAAAGTTGCTCAGTCGTGTCCAACTCTTTGCAACCCCATGGACAATACAGTCCATGGAATTCCCTAGGCCAGAATACTGGAGTGGGTAGCCTTTCTCTTCTCCAGGGGATCTTCCTAACCCAGGGATCAAACCCAGGTCTCCCGCATTGCAGGTGGTTTCTTTACCAGCTGAGCCACAAGGGAAGCCCAAGAATACTGGAGTAGGTAGCTTATCCCTTCTCCAGTGGATCTTCCCAACCCAGGTATTGAACTGGGGTCTCCTGCATTACACGTGGATTTTTTGCCAACCGAGTTATCAGGGAAGCTCTATACTATACAAAGGATTCTATATTATATAAAGGATTCTTTAAATTATGTTAGAGACAACTTATTTTGTTGTTGTTTTAAGGATTCATTATAAATGAACATCTTTAAATACAAAGATAATAATCCATATTGGTGTTAATGCTGCTAAGTAATATAAATATGCATAAACATAAAAGGATCAAGGGGAGAAGACAGAAAAGAAGGAGAGGAGAAAGACTCTGACTTTGCTCTTTTTACTGTATCGCCTCTTTTTACTATATCACTTTACTGCATACTTGCCAGATGAAAGATTATAGGATGGTCTAAAACATAGTGGGAAAAATGACCTGGCAATGGATAACCCCACCATATGGTCACACAGAGCAAATTTGCTTAGTGCCATATGTGGTACCCATATTCTAAAAGAGCAGACTTTGTTGCTGTTTACTCTTAGGTGAAGTAGCATCTCAAGTATAGGTCAGCAAAGATTGACAAGCAGTGTTCTGGGATAAATGCAGGGCATGATATGAAGAACGGAACTCTTTAATTACCAAAAGACGTCATTGTTAAAGCAAAAAGATGGCTTTGAAAATTCAAATAGACTTCTCCAAACAGATCAGATGAATGGAAGAACTGTACAGTTGATGTGGGCATACGGAAGAAATAGTTCTCTCCCAGTTAGATACACAGGAGGGCTATTTATGTGCCTCTTTTAGAGAAGACAAGGATAGCTTGCAGACCAGAGCCAGTTTGGGAATGTGGAAGCCTTCATAAAAATCTACTTTCAAATTCTGAATATTTTTCATCTAAATGTGCTGCTAAGGAAAGAATTTTTCACTGTTACCAGTGTTGTTCTTATTGTTTAGGTATGCAATAAGCAAAATAATAACAAAAAAAGTAATTTGCATTTTGGAAATGCACCAAATATATGAGCCATCTTTTAAAAATATTTTAAAATAGGGAATAATCACTTAGATACTTAAAAATCATTTAGTTACTTAAAAATTTGGGTATGTTGTTTTCCTTTACCAAAAAAAATGTATCTGTAGTTCTATAGTTTAAAATTTTTAATGTTGTCAAAGAGAGGTTTTTTCTTTTTTAATTGCTGAGAATGAGGAAAAATAAATTATGCTTATTATAATTAAAAGGAATAAATTTAATACAAAGATGATATTATTATGCAAAACATGTCAGTGGAAGGCATAAAATAAAGACAGAGAAACATCAAACCACAAGTTATTCTTGATGAAGTTGTTTTAGATTGTTGCTGACCACCTAGATAGCATATTGAAAAGCAGAGCTATTGCTTTTACCAACAAAGGTCCATTTAGTCAAGGCTATGGTTTTTCCAGTGGTCATGTATGGATGTGAGAGTTGGACTGCGAAGAAAGCTGAGTGCTGAAAAGTTGATGCTTTTGAACTGTGGTGTTGGGAAAGACTCTTGAGAGTCCCTTGGACTGCAAGGAGATCCAACCAGTCCATCCTAAAGGAGATCAGTCCTGGGTGTTCATTGGAAAGACTGATGCTGAAGCTGAAACTCCAAAACTTTGGCCATCTCATGCAAAGTGTTGACTCACTTGAAAAGACCCTGATGCTGGGAGGGATTGGGGGCAGGAGAAGAAGGGGACGACAGAGGATGAGATGGCTGGATGGCATCACTGACTCAATGAACATGAGTTTGAGTGATCTCCGGGAGTTGGTGATGGACAGGGCAGCCTGATGTGCTGTGATTCATGGGGTTGCAAAGAGGCGGACATGACTGAGTGACTGAACTGAACTGAACTGATAGGCTTTGCACCCCTTTGGCTCCCTACTTACATTCCCACCTCTCCCTACATTCCATTTCCAGGTCCTGCTGCATATTGTTTCCGTTTTTAGAGGTGTGTGCTGTGAGGTTCTTCAGAACAGGAGATAAATCCTATCATAGTATTAATCCCTACTGCACTGGTGAAATTATAGTTACTGACTCTTAATTTAAAAACTAAGTAGCAAAAATATTTTTAGTGACTACAGCCAGAAAAGTATTTCAGTAAAACTGTTAACAGTGGTTTTTATTGTTTAAAAAAAGAAAGTAAAAACACAACAGCACAACAGCCTACATAAACTAAAGGAAACAGTGTCAGACTTCATTTTTGAGGGCTCAAAAATCACTGCAGATGGTGATTGCAGCCATGAAATTAAAAGACACTTATACTCCTTGGAAGAAAATTTATGACCAACCTAGATAGCATATTCAAAAGCAGAGACATTACTTTGCCAACTAAGGTCCGTCTAGTCAAGGCTATGGTTTTTCCTGTGGTCATGTATGGATGTGAGAGTTGGACTGTGAAGAAGGCTGAGCGCCGAAAAATTGATGCTTTTGAACTGTGGTGTTGGAGAAGACTCTTGACAGTCCCCTAGACTGCAAGGAGATCCAACCAGTCCATTCTGAAGGAGATCAACCCTGGGATTTCCTTGGAAGGAATGATGCTAAAGCTGAAACTCCAGTACTTTGGCCAACTCATGTGAAGAGTTGACTCATTGGAAAAGACTCTGATGATGGGAGGGATTGAGGGCAGGAGGAGAAGGGGACAACCGAGGATGAGATGGCTGGATGGCATCCTTGACTCAATGGATGTGAGTCTGAGTGAACTCTGGGAGTTGGTGATGGACAGGGAGGCCTGGCGTGCTGCAATTCATGGGGTCACAAGGAGTTGGACACAGCTGAGCGACTGAACTGAACTGAACTGTTCAATTACAAAGTCAGAAGATATTATGAGTTTTGATATAAATTGGAAGTGTAATATGGTTTTTCCAGTAGTCATATATGGATGTGAGATTTGGACTATAAAGAAAGCTGAGCACTGAAGAATTGATGCCTTTGAACTGTGTGTTGGAAAAGAGTCTTGAGAGTCCCTTGGACTGCAAAGAATTTCAACCAGTCCATCCTAAAGGAGATCAGTCCTGGGTGTTCATTGGAAGGATTGATGTTGAAGCTGAAACTCCAATATTTTGGCCACCTGATGTGAAGAGCTGACTCATTTGAAAAGACTCTGATATTGGGAAAGATTGAAAGCAGGAGAAAGTGACTACAGAGGATGAGATGGTTGGATGGCATCGATGGACAGTTGGTGATGGACAGGGAGGCCTGGTGAGCTGCAGTTCATGGGGTCACAGAGTCAGACTCGACTGAGCGACTGAACTGGACTGAACTGAAAGGGCTTAAATTGTTTTTATGTTTTCCAGTGAGAATTTTAACTTCAATTAAAGCATTCTATTACAGTTTTAAGCTGTGAATTCTATGTTTACTTGTCACTAGGAAATAAAGAGTAATGAGATCTCATATTATATAATAAAAGATTCTTCTTCTATTTCAAAAAGAAGGGAAGATCTGTCAACAAACCCAGCTTTTAGTAATATCAGGTATTAAGAAGAAGCAACACTTATCATTGACTCAGTTTTTAACACCTTCAATTATTAATTTAATTGTTTAATGTTAGAGAAATTAGCAACTTGCCTAAGGCCATGTGACTAACCTAAGTAGCAAGAAAGGACCCACAGATTCTTAATTTTTACTGTGTAACCCAGTATAATAGGCCACCCAAGCTCTGATAATTTATAAACATTAAGAGAAGCAATTAAAGTATCAGAAGCCAAAAGAAAATAATAAATAAAATCAGTATGGGTTCATGAAGGAGGCAGTTTTCTGTTTCCAAATACCATGATTTATTTATAAGTATATTTCCTTTTAGTTGACTTTGTGGCACCTTTATATTTAAAATCTGAAGACTGAAAGTAACCATGGAAGTCACTTTTCCCCCCAACTCCATAAACTGGCACTTAACCATTCTTACTCGATTGATGTCTGCTGTTTGAGTACCTGCCAGAAAAGGAGATGCCTAACCTCTCAGTTGGACATTCAGACTTGTCTTGTAAACAGGGAATTCGTATCTACAACCTATATTGTTCTTAAGTCTTTAGAATTAGAGAAGAATTGGCCATAACCCAACTCTTTTCACAAAGGCATTAATATTTTCAAAGTGAATCTTCATCTTTGATCTTCCATACTTTAAGAAACTTGGCAGTGTTTCTTTGGTACTAGCTTTCCCACTTGTCTGTCCAGTTTCTATTTGAATTTTTATAATAGATATTGGTGACTTTCATTGTATACTTCTTTTTCTATTCTTTTCTTAGCGTTTTAACTTGAAAGTAAAATATCAGTATAGATTAAGTTACAAATCTGGGCACTGGTGGGTATTACCATTCCTACCTGTCAGGCACCAGCTATCTGTAATTTCTGCATGTCACTGTTTTAGAAACAAGATACCCAGAATTAACTTGTTCTCAGATTGATGGCTGTGAAATAAAAATTGACAAGAAGACAGATAAACAAGTCTGTGTTTTTAAGAAAATCAACATCTTGTCTTGCGGCTTTAAACCTATAGAAATACCAAGAGTGTTTTATTTATTTATTTATTTATTTATTTATTATCTGGCAAACTAAAACATTAGCTCTTAGACAAATTTGCCCCAGGACAGAAAGGCTGGCCCCACTTTCTTATAAATTCTCTCAGTGGAGGAAGCCAGAAAATGTGTTAGTTTAGTTCAGGTTGTTGGATTTGCTACAGGACAAACCAAACCACACTACAGATTTATCAGATAATTATGCTGTCTTTGACCACAAACTAATAACTAAGGACTTATGAAGGAGTTAAGATATTTGAAGAGAAAAACAAATTCTAAATCTATTCCTGTTCTTTAAAATCACAGTCACATTTCCAACTAAATAAATAATTACCTTCTCCATTCTGGCATCTGCAAGGCCCAGTAGAATATGCAGTAGACCAAGAAAAGGGAATTCAAGAAAGGGGTTATAACTACAATACTGTTATAAATTTACTCAAACAAATCACTTACATCTGATTTGCCTGTTTATTTGGATCTAGATTGTGATAGCTGGTTTCTTTGCTTAATACTTAAACATAATGGTTTTCTATAAGTGGTGAAAAAATGCTTGTAAATAAAGAATATAGACAAATATTTCTATCAATTGGTAATATACGTTTTTCTGAAAACAATGTTTTGCCAAAAGAACATTACTTGGGCAAAATTAAAGTAGCTTAACAAGGTTAAATATTTTCTCATTGGGGAATGTACCATTTGGTTTCACATATATGTTTGATGTTTATCAGAGCTCATATTTATGTATCTAGTTACATGTTATGGGAAAATTTTTGTTGTCATTCTTTATTAACTGAGGATGACACTCATTAAAATTATGTAAATCAATATATGTTGTATGTATCTATCTTCCAGCTATTTGAACAATAATTTCTTAGACTTAGGGGAAATATTCTTAAAAATATTTGGTGTGTGTGTGATTTCAGAACAAAAAGAATTCTGTAGACAGGATAATATATAACACTAATCTAAAACACACTGATAATCTTTGCCATTTAACTCTAAATGATTAATCCTTACATGTGACCAATATTTGGCATTATAAAATACTCTTTATATGGTCCCTGTTGTCAAAAAGCTTATATTTTTAATAGTTTTTTTTTTACATTATTAGATTAATAATTCCATATATTTTGAGAATAAATATTTTTACCATCTTACTTCCTTCTATATTTTGTTCTGTGATTAGATTTAAAAAATATCACAAAATCAAGCCAGAGGTTATGCATACTACTTTGATCATGCTGCTGCTTTGGTGCATGCTTTTGTTGGCAAGACTGGGGGCCATTCATGCTCATTCTTGGAAGATCTACCTATCTGTTTATCTAATCTATCTATCTCAAATCATCGTCTATCAAGGCCTTCTACCTAAAATGAATTCTCTGTCAGACTCTATGAACTCTACAAATGGACTACTCTAAACTACTCAGATAAAGTTAATTATGCTATAAATCACTGCAGATGGTGACTGCAGCCATGAAATTAAAAGACGCTTACTCCTTGGAAGAAAAGTTTTGACCAACCTAGATAGCATATTCAAAAGCAGAGACATTACTTTGCCGACTAAGGTCCGTCTAGTCAAGGCTATGGTTTTTCCTGTGGTCATGTATGGATGTGAGAGTTGGACTGTGAAGAAGGCTGGGCGCCGAAGAATTGATGCGTTTGAACTGTGGTGTTGGAGAAGACTCTTGAGAGTCCCTTGGACTGCAAGGAGATCCAGCCAGTCCATTCTGAAGGAGATCAGCCCTGGGATTTCTTTGGAAGGAATGATGTTAAAGCTGAAACTCCAGTACTTTGGCCACCTCACGAGAAGAGTTGACTCATTGGAAAAGACTCTGATGCTGGGAGGGATTGGGGGCAGGAGGAAAAGGGGACAACTGAGGATGAGATGGCTGGGTGGCATCACGGACTTGATGGATGTGAGTCTGAGTGAACTCCGGGAGATGGTGATGAACAGGGAGGCCTGGCGTGCTGCGATTCACGGGTTCGCAAAGAGTCGGACATGACTGAGCGACTGAACTGAACTGAACTGAACTGATGCTATAAATATCATTTTCAAAGTAGTGAACATAATGGTTTTCTGCATTAAGAAATAAAACATATAATATTTGTGTAAGATTTAAATAGTCAAGAATTATACTTAACTTAGAATCTTTACTTAATAGGAATGTATTTGCAAAGTATGTTCAAAGCTAAGATGTCTTTCCTGGAAGAAAATGTCGCATCTTGAAGCAGATAGAAATTTCCAGTGTTTATGCTCTGTATCTTCTTTTGGTTTAGATAGCTGTTTGTTGCTGATGTGAAAGAAGAGGGTGATGAATGACATCCTTACAAGGAAGAAAAACATCTGGAATCAAGCAGTAAGCTCCACAAGTCATTAAAGCCTTGCTCTAAGTAAAAGGCAAAACTCTACAAGTGTCTTGAAAACGTTAGGGTAAGGCTCATTGTCCTTGGGCTATGTGGGCTATGCTCTTGTCTTACTGGTCACTGGCTCATGATCAAGTTTGTTTTTCTGATCTCCTGATGGACTTTCTGCCCTACACTGCTACATAAACCACCAGACTACACCCTCAATCACATTTGGAAATGTTTCCTGAGATGTGGTTTTTGCAGTAACTTTTTCCCCTGCAGTTCTGGCTAGCAGTTCAATCCCAGCTAATCTTATCCCTCATTTATTATTATTATTTTTATTTTGGTGCTGGAAGGGAATTCTTGGATTCAGCCTTCCCCTTTGATTCTGGTTTATTCAAATTTAAATATAGCTGAAACTTATCTACAAGGAAGTACTAAACAAACCTTTGTTTAAGTTTCCAACATCATTCTAAAGAGTCTCTTATTTTGGCCTAACTATAATACAGATGATTGTAATACAGACTAGAGATCTCTTAAAAAAAATTAGAAATACAAAGGGAACATTTCTTGCAAACATGGGCACAATAAAAGGCAGAAATCATATGGACCTAACAGAAGCAAAAGATATTAAGAAGAGGTGTCAAGAATATACAGAACTATACAAAAAAGATCTTAATGAACCAGATAACAATGATGGTGTTGATCACTCATCTAAAGCCAGACATCATGGAGTGTGAAGTCAAGTGGGCCTTAGAAAGCATCACAGGAACAAATCTAGTGGAGGTGATGGAATTCCAGTTGAGTTATTTCAAATCCTAAAAGATGATGCTGTGAACGTGCTGCACTCAATAGGCCAGCAAATTTGGAAAACTCAGCAGTGGCCACAAGACTGGAAAATACCAGTTTTCATTCCAATCCCAAAGAAAGGCAATGCCAAATAATGTTTAAACTACTGCAGAATTGTACTTATCTCACACACTAGTAAAGTAATGCTCAAAATTCTCCAAGCCAGGCTTCAATAGTACCTAAACCTTTAAATTCCAGATGTTCAAGCTGGTTTTAGAAAAGGCAGAGGAACCAGTGATCAAACTGCCAGCATCAGTTGGATCATAGAAAAAAACAAGAGAATTCCAGAAAAATATCAACTTCTGTTTTATTGTTTATGCCAAAGCCTTTGACTGTGTGGATTACAAAAAACTTGAAAATTCTTCAAGAGATGGAAATACCAGACCACCTGACCTGCCTCCTGAAAAACCTGTGTGCAGGTCAAGAAGTAACAGTTAGAATCGGACATGGAAAAATGGACTGGTTCCAAATCAGGAAAGGAGTATGTCAAGGCTGTATATTGTCACCCCGTTTATTTTACTTCTATGCAGAGTACATCATGTGAAATGCCAGGCTGGAAGAAACACAAGCTGGAATTAAGATTTCTGCGAGAAATATCAATAACCTCTGATACATAGATGACACCACCCGTATGGCAGAAAGTGAGGAGGAACTAAAGAGCCTCTTAATGAAAGTGAAAGCGGAGAGTGAAAAAGCTGGCTTAAAATTCAACATTCAAAAAACAAAGATCATGGCATCCAGTCCCATCACTTCATGGCAAATAGATGGGGAAACAATGGAAATAATGAAAGACTTTTTTCCTTGGGCTTCAAAATTACTGCAGCTGGGGACTTCAGCCATTAAATTAAAAGACACTTGCTCTGTGAAAAAAAAAGTTATGACCATCCTAGACAGCATAGTAAAAAGCAGAGACATTATTTTGGCAACAAACATCTGTCTAGTCAAAGCTATGTTTTTCCAGTAGTTATGTATGGATGTGAGAGTTGGACCATAAAGAAGGTTGAGCACCAAAGAATTGATGCTTTTTAACTGCGGTCTTGGAGAAGACTCCTGAGAGTTCTTTGGACTGCAAGGAGATCAAACCAGTCAATCCTAAAGGAAATCAATCCTAAATATTAATTGGAAGGACTAATGCTGAAGCTGAAGCTCCAGAACTTTGGCTACGTGATACAAGGAACTGACTTGCTGGAAAAGATCCTGATGCTGGGAAAGATTGAAGGCAGGAGGAAAAGGGGATGACAAAGGATGAGACGGTTGGATGGCATCACTTACTCTATGGACATGAGTTTGAGCAAGCTCTGGGAGTTGGTGATGGACAGGGAAGCCTGGTGTGCTGCAGTCCATGGGGTCACAAAGAGTCGGACACTACTGAGTGACTGAACAGAACTGATAATACAGATGAAAGTAGGTTATGCATGATATTTTGGTTAGATCATTTCCTCATCATTTATTGCTATTGTAATTGTTTTTTCTTCTTTAGAAAGTATAAGAGATTTTAATTTTGCTTGTCATTGCTCTTTATGAGGGCATAGTTTTGTGGTATTTTTATAAAAGATAGTGCTTAATTTTTTTAACATTTGTTTTTAACTGGAGGATAATTGTTTTACAATGTTGTATTGGTTTCTGCCATACATCAACATGAAACAGCTATATGTATACACATGTCTCCTCCTTCTTGAACTCCCTCCCGCCTCCCACCCCATCCCACTCCTCCAGGTTGTCACAGAGCACCAGGCTGAGCTCCCTGTGCTACAAAGCAGCTTCCCATTAGCTATCTAGTTTATATACAATAATGTATATATTTCAATGCTTCTCTCTCAGTTCATCCCACCCCCTACTTCCCTTGTTGTGTCCATAAGTCTGCTCTCTATCTATGTCTGAGTCTCTATTCCTGCCTTGCAAATAGGTTCATCAGAACCATTTTTCTAAATTCCATATATATGCATTAATATACAGCATTTGCTTTTCTTTTTCTAACCTACTTCACTCTGTATAACAGGCTCTAGGGATAGTGTTTAATGTTAATACAGTAATATTTTACACAACACCATCTTTTGCCAACATTTCTAAAAAAGAAAAATTATAGTATAGAGAAACTCTGCCAGGAAAAGTACTGGATCTTCGATAGAGATTAACTTCACCATTCATTTATTAATGTAACAAATATTTATTGAGAAATCACTAGTTGCTCATCATTATACAAGTAATGTGGATTACGTCACTGAAAAAAGAAGAAAAAGAAAACAAAGTTCTGCCCTGATGAAGCTTTTATTCTACCTAGAGTTGAGGTTGGAAGGTTAATATGATATCATATATATAATAAAATTATTTGTCATGTTTGGAGGTAATAAATATATGGAAAAACATAGAGCAGTCTTTGCAGACTGGACATGTAAGTGACTCTGACAATTTTAATCAGTAGTCACAGTGGGCTTCATTGAGCAGGTGACATGTGATCATAGAGAAGAAAACTATGAAGGGCTGAATGTGGGAGCACACTTGGCATGTTTCTGACATCAACAAGCTCAGAGTGACTGGAGTGGAGTGAGCAGGCAAAGAATAGAGGATGGGCCTCTATCTCATAGGTTCTCAGAAGGGCCTTGTAAGCCGTTGCAAGTGTTTCAGCCGTAGTTATAAATAAATGGGGTGATATTGCAGGGATTTGATTAATAGGATAATATGATGGAACATGAGATCTATTACAATTACTCTGACCTCTTTGCTAAGAAACCTCTAGACGAAAAAGAGGACATTTAAAATAATGGTAACTCAGATAAACGAGGTGGGTGTATACAATTGAACTGTGGTGAATTCTGCATATCTTTTGAAAATAAAGCTATGGATATTTTCTGATAGATTAGATCTTACATTAATGAAGAAGATGAATCAAATATTTAAACTGCAAGATTACCTAAGATTTATCAGAGGATTGACAATAGCTTGAGAAGAAGGACCAAGACTGAGGTCGGCAATATTTATTATTAAGGGTGAGGGAAAAGAAGAGGATAACATATCAGTAGATTCAAGTAAGTAAAAGGACAAGAGAAAGCAGGGACCTAGAAACCAAGAGAAGAAAAAAAAAATCAAAACAGCAGTAAATATCAACTGTTTTAAAGGCAAGTATTAATCAGAGGTCAATCAGAAACATAGAACCACTGTGTGTGTTGTAGAAAAATTATTACTTATGGAATTGCAAGAGGAGATAAAGAAGTAAGAAAAAGTGATCTCCAAAAAGGATATAAGTGATCAAGGAAAAGTTTCTAACCAGCCTTCCTGAAAGGACAGTTGGTAGAGAAGACTATGGAAGGCTGTTGCCTTTGCATTTGGTCATGGCTTGGCTTGTTGTTGATGAGCAGAGCTGCTAATTGGAAGAAAAGCTGTAAGCAGGGAGGGGTTAGAGGAAAGATAAGTTGAAAGCCACCAGCACTTTGTGTCTATTTCTTAGCATGCAGAAACACTATAATCTCCATGAAGTAATCAATGATTCTTCAATTTTGTCCTCCCAATCTTGTGACTATTTCCCTCTTGGCTAATTGCAACTCAGAACTATAAAGGGAAAAAAATTCTAGAAAATGTATTATAGCTTGGCCATGTTGACATAGTAGGAAACTACTGCAGTCCACCGGTTTTCAACTTGATAGCCATGTGTACCAATTTGAATCATATTTCGTTTTCACCTAAAGACAATAGCAAAAGTTTGTGTTAGCTTCAGTTGGTTTAACTATCCCTCCTGCTGCTAAAAACATGCTACTCTCCAAAAGAGGATACAAAGTCTATGTAGCACAGTATCAACATGTGGGTAATCGTCAGTCATTATTTAGCTGTATATCCCCTCTTGATATTTTATAACTTATTTACTGATGAGATATAAGCTTAACAATTCTATTAACCCCCCATTCAAGGTCAGAGAAACCCCACCAAGACAGTAGGTGCTGGAGCAGCAGCTGTACTGCACTGGAGCAGTGGCTGTGCAGAGATGGAGTGGCTATGAGGAGATACCCTATGCCCAAGGGCAAAGAAGAAGCCCCAGCAAGATGGTAGGAGGGGCGAATTTGTATTTAGAATCAAACCCCATTCCCACCAGAGATACTCAGGGGACTCAAACAAACCTTATGCAAACCAGGACACAAGGATCCCACAGAGACTGAGACAGAACTGTGTTTGAGTGTCTCCTGTGGAGGTACGGGTCAGCAGTGGACTGCCACAGGGACAGGGGCTCTGGTGCGGCAGACTTGGGTATGGCATGGGCCCTCTTGGAGGAGGTTGCCATCAACCCCACCTTAGAGCTGCCAGAACTTACACAGGACTGGGAAATAGACTCTTGTGGAGGGCACAAACAGAACATTATGTGCACCAGGACCCAGGAGAAAGCAGCAATGACCCCACAAGAGACTGACCCAGACTTGCCAGAAGTGTCCAGGAGACTCCAGCAGAGGCGTGGGTCAGTGGTGGCCTGCTGTAGGGCTGGGGGGTGCTAAGTGTAGCAGTACACGCATGGGATCTTTTGAAATAGGTTGCCATTACCTTCATTATGTCCACCATAGTTTGGCCCCAGGTAAATAGCAGGGAGGGAACACAGCTCCACCCATCAAAAAAATTAGATTAAAGATTTACTGAGCATGGCCCCACCCATTATAAAAAGACCCAGTTTCCCCTTCAGTCAGTCTCTTCCATCAGGAAGCTTCCATAAGCCTCTTATCCTTCTCCATTAGAGGCCAGATAGAATGAAAACCAGTCACAGAAAACTAACCAATCTGATCACATGGACCACAACCTTGTCTAACTCAATGACCATATGAGCCATGCCATGTAGGGCCATCTAAGACAGACAGGTCATGGTGAAGAGGTCTGACAGAATGTGGTCCACAGGAGAAAGAACTAGCAAAATACTTCAGTATTCTTGCCTTGAGAACCTCATGAACAGTATGAAAAGCAAAAATATAGGACACTGAAAGATGAACTCTCCAGGTCAGTAGGTGCCCAATATGCTACTGGAAAAGAGTGGAGAAATAGCTCCAGAAAGAATGAAGAGATGGAGCCAAAGCAAAAATAGCACCCAGATGTGGATGGGACTGGTGATAGAAGCAAGGTCGGATGCTGTAAAGAGCAATATTGCATAGGAACCTGGAATGTTAGGTCCATGAATCAAGGCAAATTGGAAGTGGTCAAACAGGAGATGGCAAGAGTGAACATTGACATTTTAGGAATCAGCAAATTAAAATGGACTGGAATGGCGAATTTAACTCAGATGACCCTTATATCTACTACTGTGGGCAAGAATCCCTTAGAAGAAGTGGAGTAGCCATCACAGGCAACAGAAGAGTCCAGAATGCAGTACTTGAATGCAATCTCAAAAACGACAGAACGATCTCTGTTCCCTTCCAAGGCAAACCATTCAGTATCATGGTAATCCAAGTCTATGCCCCGACTACTAATGGTGAAGAACTGAAGCTGAAGGGTTCTATGAACACCTACGGAGAAGGCAGTGGCATCCCACTCCAGTACTCTTGCCTGGAAAATCCCATGGATGGAGGAGCCTGGTAGGCTGCAGTCCATGGGGTTGCTAAGAGTTGGACACAACTGAGCGACTTCACTTCCACTTTTCCCTTTCATGCATTGGAGAAGGAAATGGCAACCCACTCCAGTGTTTTTGCTTGGAGAATCCCAGGGACGGGGGAGACTGGTGGGCTGCCGCCTATGGGGTCACACAGAGTAAGACATGGCTGAAGCGACTTAGCAGCAGCAGCAGCATGAACACCTACAAGACCTTTTAGAACTAACACCCAAAAGAGATGTCCTTTTCATCATAGGAGACTGGACTGCAAAGTAGGAAGTCAAGAAACACCTGGAGTAACAGGCAAATTTGGCCTTAGAGTACAGAATGAAGCAGGCCAAGGGCAAATAGAGTTTTGCCAAGAGAATGCACGGGTCATAGCAAACACCCTCTTCCAACATCACAAGAAAAGACTTTACACATGGACATCACCAGATGGTCAACATCGAAATCAGATTGAAAATATTCTATGCAGCCAAAGCTGGAGAAGCTCTATACAGTCAGCAAAAATAAGACCAGGAGCTGACTGTGGCTCAGATCATGAACTCCTTATTGCCAAATTCATGCTTAAATTGAAGAAAGTAGGGAAAACCACTAGACCATTCAGGTATGACCTAAATCAAATCCCTTATGATTACACAGAGGAAGTGAGAAATAGATTTAAGGGACTAGATCTAATAGACAGAGCGCCTGATGAACTATGGACAAAGATTTGTGACACTGTATGCGAGACAGGGATCAAGACCATCCCCACAAAAGAAATGCAAAAAACGCAAAATGGCTGTCTGAGGAGGACTTACAAATAGCTGTGAAAGAAGAGAAGCAAAAAGCAAAAGAGTAAAGAAAAGATATACCCATTTGAATGCAGAGTTCTAAAGAATAGCAAAGAAAGATAAGAAAGCCTTCCTCAGCAATCAGTGCAAAGAAATAGAGGAAAGCAATAGAATGGGAAAGACTACAGATCTCTTCAAGAAAATCAGAGATACCAAGGGAAGGTTTCATGCAAAGATGGGCTCAATAAAGGACAGAAAAGACATGGATCTAACAGAAGCAGAAGATATTAAGAAGTGGCAAGAATACACAGAAAAACTATACAAAAAAGATCTTCATGACCCAGATAATTATGATGCCATGATACTCACCTAGAGGTAGACATCCTGGAATGGGAAGTAAAGTGGGTATTAGGAAGCAACACTGTGAACAAAACTAGTGGAGGTGATGGAATTCCAGTTTATCCTTTTCAAATCCTAAAAGATAGTGCTGTTACAGTGCTACACTCAATATGCCAGCAAATTTGGAAAACTCAGCAGTGGCCACAGGACTGGAAAGGATCAATTTTCATTCCAATCGCAAAGAAAGGCAATGCTGAAGAATGCTCAAACTACTGCACAATTGCACTCATTTCAGTTCAGTTCAGTGCTCAGTCATGTTTGACTCTTTGCAACATCATAAATCGCAGCATGCCAGGCATCCCTGTCCATCACCAACTCCTGGAGTTTACCCAAACTCATGTCCATTGAGACGGTGAGGCCACCCAACCATCTCATCCTGTTGTCTCCTTCTCTTCCTGCCCTCAAACTTTCCCAACATCAAGGTCTTTTCAAATGATTCAGCTCTTCGCATGAGATGGCCAAAGTACTGGAGTTTCAGCTTCAACATCAGTCCTTGTAATGAACACCCAGGACTGATCTCCTTTAGGATGGACTGGTTGGATCTCCTTGCAGTCCAAGGGACTCTCAAGAGTCTTCTCCAACACACAGTTCAAAAGCATCAATTCTTTGGCACTCAGCTTTCTTTATACTCCAACCCTCACATCCATACATGACTACTGGAAAAATTATAGCCTTGACTAGATGGAACTTTGGGGACAAAGTAATGTCTCTACTTTTCAATATGCTGTCTATGTTGGTCATAACCTTTCTTCCAAGGAGTAAGTGTCTTTTACTTTCATGGCTGAAGTAACCATCTTCAGTGATTCTGGAGACCAAAGAAATAAAGTCTGTCACTGTTTCCATTGTTTTCCCATCTATTTGCCATGAAATGATGGGACCGGATGCCATGATCTTAGTTTTCTGAATGTTGAGCTTTCAGCAAACTTTGTCACTCTCCTCTTTCACATTCATCAAGAGGCTCTTTAGTTCTTCTTCACTTTCTTCCATAAGGGTGGTGTCATCTGCATGTCTGAGGTGACTGATATTTCTCTCAGAAATCTTGATTCTAGCCTGTGCTTCTTCCAGCCCAGCATTTTTCATGATGTACACTGTATGTAAGTTAAATAAGCAGGGTGACAATAAACAGCCTTGACGTACCCCTTTTCCTATTTGAGGCAAGTCTGTTGTTCCATGTCCAGTTCTAACTGTTGCTTCCTGACCTGCAGAAAGATTTCTCAAGAGGCAGGTCATGTCATCTGGTATTCCCATCTCTTTCAGAATTTTCCACAGTTTATTGTGATCCACACAGTCAAAGGCTTTGGCATAGTTAATAAAGCAGAAGATGTTTTTCTGGAACCTTCTTGCTTTTTCAGTGATCCAGTGGATGTTAGCAATTTGATCTCTGGTTCCTCTGCCTTTTTTAAAACCAGCTTAAACATCTGGAAGTTCATAGTTCAAGTATTGCTGAAGGCTGGATTGGAGAATTTTGAGCATTACTTTCCTAGCGTGTGAGATGAGTACAATTGTGCAGTAGTTTGAGCATTTTTGTCATTGCCTTTATTTGGGATTGGAATGAAATTTGACCTTTCCCAGTCCTGTGGCTACTGCTGAGGTTTCCAAATTTGTTGACATATTGAGTGCAGCACTTTCACAGCATCATCTTTTAGGATTTGAAATAGCTCAACTGGAATTCCATCACCTCCACTAGCTTTGTTAATAGTGGTGCTTCCTAAGGCCCACTTCACTTCAAATTCCAGGATGTCTGGCTCTAGATGGGTGATCACACCTTTGTGATTATCTGGGTCATGAAGATCTTTTTTGTACAGATCTTCTGTGTATTCTTGCCACTTCTTAATTTCTCTTGCTTCTGTTAGGTCCATACCATTTCTGTCCTTTATTGAGCCCATCTTTCCATGAAATGTTACTGTATCTCTAATTTTCTTTAAGTGATCTCTAGTCTTTCCCATTCTATAGTTTTCCTCTATTTATTTGCATCGATCACTGAGGAAGGCTTTCTTATCTTTCCTTGCTATGTTTGCAACTCTGCATTCAAATGGGTATATTGTTCCTTTTCTCCTTTGCTTTTTGCCTCTCCTCTTTCACAGCTTTTTGTAAGGCCTCCTCAGACAGCCATTTTGCTTTTTTGCATTTCTTTTCCATGGGGATGGTCTTGATCCCTGTCTCCTGCACAATGTCACAAACTTCCATCCATAGTTCATCAGGCACTCTGTCTACTACTAGATCTAGTCCCTTAAATCTATTTCTCACTTCCTCTGTATAATCATAAAGGATTTGATTTAGGTCATACCTGAATGGTCTAGTGGTTTTCCCTACTTTCTTCAATTTGAGTCTGAATTTTGCAATAAGGAGTTCATGTTCTAAGCCACAGTCAGCTCCTGGTCTTGTTTTTGTTGACTGTATAGAGCTTCTCCATCTTTGGCTGCAAAGAATATAATTAATCTGATTTTGGTATTAACCATCTGGTGATGTCCATGTGTAGATTCTTCTCTTGTTTTGTTGGAAGAGGGTGTTATGACCAGTGCATTCTCTTGGCAAAACTCTATTTGCCTTTGCCCTGCTTCATTCTGTACTCTAAGGCCAAATTTTCCTGTTACTCCAGGTGTTTCTTGACTTCCTACTTTGGGATTCCAGTCCCCTATGATGAAAAGGATATCTTTTGGGGTGTTAGTTCTAAAAGGTCTTGTAGGTCTTTATAGAACCATTCAACTTGAGTTTCTTCAGCATTACTATTTGGCACATAGACTTGGATTACTGTGATATCAAATGGTTTGCCTTGGAAGGGAACAGAGATCATTCTGTCGTTTTTGAGATTGCATCCAAGTACTGCATTTCAGACTCTTCTGTTGACTGTGATGGCTACTCCATTTCTTCTAAAGGATTCTTGCCCACAGTAGTAGATATAATGTAATCTGAGTTAAATTCACCCATTTCAGTCCATTTTAGTTTACTGATTCCTAGAATGTCGATGTTCACTCTTGTCATCTCCTGTTTGATCACTTCCAATTTGCCTTGACTCATGGACATAACATTCCATGTTCCAAAGAAATATCACTCTTTACAGCATAGGACCTTGTTTCTATCACCAGTCACATCCATAGCTGGGTCTTGTTTTTGCTTTGGCTCCATCCTTTTATTCTTTTTGGAGTTGTTTCTTCACGATCTCTAGTAGCATATTTGGCACCTACCGACCTGGGGAATTCATCTTTCAGTGTCCTATCTTTTTGCCTTTTCATACCGTTCATGCGGTTCTTAAGGCAAGAATACTGAAGTGGTTGCCAGTCCCTTAAAGTAGTGCTCAAAATTCTCCAAGCCAGACTTCAACTGTGCATGAAATGTGAGCTTCCAGATGTTCAAGCTGGTTTTAGAAAAGGCAAAGGAACCAGAGATCAAATTGCCAACATCCATTGGATCAAGAAAATGCAATGAGTTCCAGAAAAACATCTCTTTCTGCTTATTGATTATGCCAAAGCCTCGACTGTGTGGATCACAATAAACTGTGGAAAATTCTGAAAGAGATGGAAATACCAGACTATCTGACCTTCCTCTTGAGAATCCTATATGCAGGTCAGGAAGCAACAGTTAGAACTGGACATGGAACGACAGACTGGTTCCAAATAGAGAAAGGAGTATGTCAAGGCTGTATATTGTCACCCTGCTTATTTAACTTATATGCAGAGTGCATCATGAGAAACGCTGGGCTGGAGGAAGCACAAGGTGGAATTAAGATTCTGGGAGAAATATCAATAACCTCAGGTATGCAGACGACACCATCTTTATGGAGAAAGCAAAGAAAATCTAAGGAGCCTCTTGATGAAAGTGAAAGAGGAGAGTGAAAAAGTTTGCTTAAAGCTCAACATTCAGAAAAGTAAGATCATGGCATCTGGTCCCATCATTCCATGCAAATAGATGGGGAAACAGTGGATACAGTCACAGACTTTATTTTTTTGGACTCCAAAATCACTGCAGATAGTTACTTCAGGCATGAAGTTAAAGGATGCTTACTCCTTGGAAGGAAAGTTATGACTAACCTAGATAGCATATTAAAAAGCAGAGGCATTACTTTGCCAACAAACATCCATCTAGTCAAAGCTATGGTTTTTCCAGTAGTCATGTATGGATATGAGATTTGGAGTGTAAGGAAAGCTGAGTCCCAAAGAATTGATGCTTTTGAACTGTGATGTTGGAGAAGACTCTTGAGAGTCCCTTGGACTGCAAAGAGATCCAACCAGTTAATCCTAAAGGAAATAGTCCTAAATATTCATTGGAAGGATTGATGCTGAAGCTGAAACTCCAAATCTTTGGGCACCTGATGTGATGAACTGACTCATTTGAAAAGACCCTGATGCTGGGGAGATTGAACGTGGGAGGAGAAGGTGAGGACATAGGATGAGATGGTTGGATGACATCACCAATTCAACAGACATGAGTTTGAGTAAACTCCTGGAGTTGGTGATGGACAGGGAGGCCTGGTGTGCTGCAATCCTTGGGGTCACAAAGAGTCCTATGTGACTGAGCGACTGAAATGAACTGAACTGAACTTGTTTTAATTATTAGGAAAATGGCAGATTAGGAAAAAGAAAGAAAATGAAATGAATAATAAAATATATTCATAAGGATGTAAGGAAGAGATGCAGCTACTTCAGCCCTCAGTTCTATATGTGGTCATATAGTCATAGCTACGATTTATATTGTCTTTTCCTTCTCATTTCACATTTAATTTGCCCTCAGGAAGAACCTCATCTGGGTACATATCATTGCCTAATGGTGTGACCCAAGCCTTTATTCCTGACAAGTCTATCCATTGACAGTCCCCCTGTATCAGCCTGTTGTAATTTGTTTCCTTAAATTTTACTACAGAATGTGGATGAATGGAGGGATATCTCAGAGGATCACCTGCATTACAGCTATACTGCTTCTAAACACTTCATCTCTATCCAATTTCCACTTGATAGTCAAAATGTGTTCTCCCATCTGTATAGTAACTCTGTTCTTTTCCCATTGATACACCATAATGAGAATTTCATTGATGACAGTCTGGTGACAGACTGAATTTCCAGGGTTCTGTAACCGCTGCTATACTTCCTGGTGGTAACATTACACCAGGAATGCAAGCTCCCTCTCCTAATCCAGCAAAACCCGGTGTTGCAGGAAGGGAAGCACATGCTTTGTGTAAGGTTGAGAATTCACTATACATTGTGATTTTACTACTCACATAATTAGACTGTTGGTTTGGTTTCAGAAGTTTCAACCTCTGTGACTGTAGCAGACAAGGCTTTTTTTTTTTTTTTTTCAGGAAGTCTTAGGATTTATTTTTTTCTTACTGTATCTTTAAATGAGAATTTAAAGATTTAAGTTTATAATTTTCCTTCTCCAAGTTTCTACCACACTTAAAAGCATGTGACCAGGGACTTTTTGGTGGTCTGGTAATTAAGATTCCATGCTTCTGTTGCAGATGCACTAGTGTGATTCTTGGTTAGGGAACAAAGATCCCACATGCTATGCAGCACAACCCTCTCGCCACCGCCCCCCACCCCCGCCCCAAATAAGTTACCTACCAAGCCCATTGTGACCCTATTGTTTCTAAAGATTTAGTGGTAACAACATCTTGGTTACTTAAAACCTTGATTCTGTAGACACTTGGTTATAGATGTTTCAAAATAATAATGTAAGCAATTGTTTGCCATTATATGATATGTGGTTCAGACAGTAAAGAATCTGTCTGCAGTGTGGGAGACCTAGGTTCAATCCTTGGGTTGGGAAGATGCCCTGGAGAAGGACATGGCTACCCACTCCAGTATTCTTGCTTGGAGAATTCCTTGGACAGAAGAGCCTGGCAGGATAAAGTCCATGGTGCCACATAAAGTCAGAGACTACTGAGTGACTAACCCTTTCAAATGGAATTCAGCCTTCCTCCACCCTCAACATATGCTATGAACTATTCCATTGTTTACTCTCTCACTATCAAAAGTGTCTTTATCCTTTTGAATCTTATCAGATTACGTAACTAATCCCACACTTCTATCCTTAAGGTTATATGACTCAGACTCGTATGCCATGAAATAATTAAATTTCCAACCATATTTTGATAGAGGATTTCAGATATAGACAATACTCGACACTTTCCAAATGATTCATCTAAGCAATTCATTAAATTACTTTGAGGCAAAGAAAACTATTAAATATATGAAAAAGTGTTAGTTGCTCAGTCGTGTCCAACTCTTCGCGATCCCATGGACTGTAGCCACCAGGCTCCTCTGTCTGTGAAATTCTCCAGGCAGGAATACAGGAGTGGGTAGCCATGCCCTTCTCCAGGGGATCTTCCTGACTCAGGAACCAAATCCAGGTCTCAGAGTCCTGCAGTCCTGCATTGGCAGGCAGATTGTTTATCACTGAGCCACCTGGGAACCCCTTTTATACTTTGTTGTGTAGCTTCACTCTTTTACATCAAATAGATGTACTTATTTAAACATTCCCCTACTATTAGTTAATTTTACAATACAAAAGCCAGTGATTTTTTTGATTGAAACAATTAGAAAACGGTTCAACTTCTTACACCAAAAGCGAAAATAATATCTTGGTTGAGAAACTGTGATGTAATTATTCATGATCTAGCAACTTCAAGTTAAATGTCATATTTAATAATCTCCAACATACTTAAAATAAGATAAATGGACAAATCTCCCATTTTAATAAAGAGAAGCAGAGAGATAACACCCAGCAATCACTGGTCCAAATCGCAAAACTTATCCTGTAGAGCACTAAATACTAGATGGCCTCTCTTCCCTTCCAGCAGCAATGGGATGAGTTCAATGTCCAGCCAATCTTGTTCTGCTTTCTAGGAAGGTTTCTTGTTTTCACTCCATGGTCAGTCACATTTGAAGGGCCTTAAGAAGGAAGATTTTCTTACTGGAAAAATCTTCATCTTTATTGCTTATGTCCTCAGAGTATGGGTTTAGAAGCCAATAGACTGAGGAGTAAGTATCGCTGTGCCAGGACTGGTAGCCTCCTTCAGGGCTTATCAGGAAAAGTACCTCCCTCAAACGATTAGCAAGATGTCACCTTTCTTATTTGTGGTCAGATTCCAAAGGCAAAGATCAGTGGAGAACCATAGGTGATTTATTACGATTTTGGTCTGGGAATTCCTTCTCTTACAGAAAAAATTTTGTATATATCTCCCTCAGTCTCAGCTAATGACTTAGGTCTATTTCTCAACAAATTTTGAATTAATAGCCAGAAATAAAGGTGAGAAATGAATCACCCCTTGTCCAAAGGTTAAGAAAGAACTTTCATCAACAAATTAGTTTTCTTTCTTTTATTTTTCTAGACAAGCCCATTTCAACACAATGAAAATGAGACTTTAATGAAGGCCATAGAAATGAACTTATAAAAATGCTCATATTTTTCTTTACTTCCTGACTTTGTAACTCATAGTTTCATTCTTGTACAATAGAATACATCTCAAACACTCTTTTTTTTTTTTTTTTTTTTGGTATCTGCAAGGAAACAAATGATAGTAAGATGGTCACCTTTTTAGCTGAGGAAGAAGGACTCTCATGTTCCTCTCTTCAGTTCTGTATTTTAGAATTTGAATTTTAACATATCTCCTTATTTACCTTGTTCCTATGCTCTTGACTTATCTTTTACTCCAGCCACATCTTGGCAAGCACTTTGTGGAAGTGCAAGATGACAGCACCTCATACAAAACATATCTCATGTTTCTAACTTTTGGCATGGGTCTCCCTGATGAAACCATCTTGGAATTACAGTTGTGAAACCTGGAGAAATCTCTTGACAATTGGGAGGAGGCTCATAGATAAATGTGTTCTTTTCTTCTTTGAGCAGACAATGCTGGGCATATGCTTTAGCGTTCCTCATGAGGTCCTGATAGAAGCTAGTTCACATTGACCACAGCAATGACTGACTCTAGAAAACAGTTTTGTTTTGGTTTTCTCTCGTTCTCAATTCTCTGTCCCCAGCCCCCCAACCAGATTCTGGGGATCATTCTCAAACTATGCTTGCTACTTTTCCTCAAATATTTGTTCCAGGCTATTCTTTCTGAAGGAGAATTCAGGCTAAAGCATCTTCAGTTTTATATAAAACAATCATCATTTTATTTGACATTTTGTTAGTGATTGGCCAGCCCCAGGATGCATCAGGCATAGTTGAATTTCCAGGCTTAAATGATTCCATGAGAATTTCTGCTCCATGTCTTTTCTCTGCTTTCCTCTTAAGTTGTTTCATTCAAGTAGACAGTTCCACATAGTGGCAAGATTACCACCTCTGGTTCGTGGCTTCTATTCTAAGGGAGACTCAGAAAATGCATGCTTCTTTTCCAAAAGTTTCACCAAAAATCCCAGTTGTATCTAGTCAGCTTGGCTTAAATCACATCACAGATTCAAGTAGTCACTGTCCAGGGTATGGAAGGCTTTGATCCCTGGAGTGATTGAGGGAGGAGAGAGGAGAGGTGTGGTTTCCCAAAGAAAGATCAATTTACCATTACAGAATAGCAAAAGATATGTAACAGGCATTGTTTCTTTCTTTCTCCTCCTCCTCTTAGTCTCTCTGCTATTTTAGCAATCTATATTTTATAAATAATTTTATTACTATACTGTAAATTGACTTCTTTATTATACTTTCCCTTGTCTTATAAAGGACAAAGGAATATTTTTAAATCAATAAAATATATTAAAATAATTAAAATGCATGAGTAAAATATAAATAAAGTGGAACATTTTGATGAAACTGGGAGTTAGAATAGAAACTCTAGCTCATAGTAGAAGTGAAAGTGAAAGTCAGTCAGTCGTGTCTGACTTTTTGCTACCCCATGGACAGTCCATGAGATTCTCCAGGCCAGAATACTGGAGTGGGTAGCTTTTCCCTTCTCCAAGGGATCTTCCCAACCCAGGAATTGAACCAGGGTCTCCTTCATTGCAAGTGGATTCTTTATCAACTGAGCTATCAACTCATAGTAGAGGGCATATGTAAATTTGACTTGAAGCTTTCTTGTGGTTATTATGATCAAGCAAACACAATTAATGAAGAAAATTTGTGGGTTTTTTTTTTTCATAAAAGCAAACATTACAAGAAAAAAAAGGAAAATATTTCTCTCACCAGCACCAGAAATTACTCCAATAGTCCTCACCAAGAAAACCATGTACCATTAACAACATACACTTTCAGTTACTTCTTTATAGTAAAATATTGAAGTATTTCATAGAACTGGTCCTTTAAAGCCATTCAGCATAAGGTTAGAGCATTATACTGAAATGTAAAGTAGAACAAACAGTTCTATGGATGCCAACACACTGAATTCTGGGTATTTGGTTCTCCAATAGCCTGAATTAATGCCAGTAATAGTGAACAAGTTTTCACTAGTTGTGGTACAAATGGGCATTGGTCCTCAGTGGCTTTCCACTGAAATAGGTCAAACAAAAGGTCTATGGTAATATATATACTTGGGAAATTTTATTTTCTTAGAATTAAAAAAAAAACTCATTAGTATAAAATTATTTAGAGGAAATGTATAATAAACATTTTTATTCATTCTTTATTTCATTCACTTATTTATTCAACATATACTATCTACTCTGTTCCATAATATGTGCTAAAGGTTTGGAATGTGATGGTGAGCAAATCCAGATAAAGTCGATGCTCTCATAGAGCCAAAAGTCTAATGGAAGAGACTGACATCCACCACCATATTTAAGGAGATAAATTTACATACAGATATAAATGTTTCAAAGAGATTAACCTGTCAGTGGTCTCTGCTAGGACACTTCTAAACATTATATATAGATATAGATATAGATATAGATATAGATATAGATATATATCTCCTCCCAGAAACACTGTGAATTGGGTACCAGTATGATACCCAGTTTACAGATGAGAAAACTAAGGTAGAGAAAACAAAATCACATAGCTACTAAATAATAGAGTTGGAAATCAAACATAGGCAAGGCTCATGCCAGAGTCTGCTATTTGTCTTCTTTAATATGGAAAATGATTTTATAGAACCATCGAAAAAAAAAAGGGGGGGGGCAGATTATGACGAGACTGAATTATCCTTACTTGGATGTGATATGTCATGGGTAAATGGAACTGGGTATAAGTAATAACTTTATCAGCAAAATGACATTTGCTCAAAATGTTGACACCAGCCAGAACATCATGCCCAGACACTTCTGTGAAGTCCTGTGGATAAGTTTTCATGCAGGGCAGCCTGTCTTGCTCTACCACTCTGCCCACAGCATCATTCGGAAATCAACAGCTACCTAGCAGTAGACTTTGTCTCCCCACTTTGAAGTCAGAGAATACTGTTGCTGATGGCCCCTCTGCCAGCAATTTGTTTGTTCTCAAGTAGGGAATAAACTTTGGAATTGTTTATTGTTGGCTTGATGATGTGTTTTGACATCCTTATACCATGAAAGAGAGGAAACAATAAACCAAGCAACAAACTGGGTAAGATATGATTTAAAAAAAAAAATACTTACTGGCTCCAATAAAGGAAATCAGAAATATCTCACACAATACCAACTTAAAATAGTAAATAGTGCTTTACTCCACAGGAAAATAAGATTGATAGTAAAATACAGTTTAAAATAGCAAAACAAAACACTCCTTCTCAAACAAAGCAAAACAATAACAACAAAAAATACTATAGACTATCTAGGAATTACCAGTGCCGCTACTGCTAAGTCACTTCAGTTGTGTCTGATCTGTGTGACCCCATAGATGGCAGTCCACCAGGCTCCCCCGTCCCTGGGATTCTCCAGGCAAGAACACTGGAGTGGGTTGCCATTTCCTTCTCCAATGCATGAAAGTGAAAAGTGAAAGTGAAGTCGCTCAGTCGTATCCGACTCTTCGCGACCCCATGGACTGCAGCCCACCAGGCTCCTCCATCCATAGTATTTTCCAGGCAAGAGTACTAGAGTGGGGTGCCATTGCCTTCTCCAAGGAATTACCAGTAAATAGCTTCAAACATATAAGATAAATTATAACACAAGACTTAAATAAATGGAAAGAGGTAATATATTTCTGAATGTGATAACGTTATAAAGTCAACAGTAAATTGTCTCAAATTTATCTCTAACTTCAAAATAATTCTAATAAAACTCAAGCAAAATTTTGGAGAAACACGAGAAAACAGTTCTCAAAAAATGTATTAAAAGAATAGAAATCCATGACTAACTAAAACTATTTTTAAAAGAGTAAAACAGCCAGGAGGCCGCATGCCACTAGATATTAAACTGTGTCACATAACCTTTATCATGGGAACATTGAAGTACTGATACAGGAACAGAAAGATACCAACAGTGTCCTGTACACATAGATGCTAAGCATAGGATTAAGGAGACACCAAATTTCAGGGGAGAAAAGATGAATTATATAGTAGATAGCACTGGGAAACCTTGCTTCCCTTTTCTGTGGAGAAAACTAAAGTTATATCACTCTCTACATTGTATACAAATTAAATTGTGGATGGAATAAGGACATGAATAGGAAAAGTGAAATAAAGGACCCAAGCAGAAAAGCTTAAGAATAAATAATAATATTAAGGACAGATTTGAAAATATCAAAATTTAAGGAGTTTTGGTTAAATTTTATCCAGGTGATCTTCCAAACCCTGGGATTAAACCCAGTCTCCTGCATTGCAGGCAGATTCTTTACCAGATGAGCCATAAGGGAAGCCCAAGAATACTAGAGTGAATAGCCTATCCCTTCTCTAGCATATCTTCCCAACCCAGGAATTGAACTGGGATCTCCTGCATTGCAGGCGGATTCTTTACCAACTGAGCTATCAGGGAATCTCTTATTGGAGACCAGAAAAAAATATTTGTAATGCTTCAGACAAAGAATATGTACAAAGAATTTCTGCAAATCAAAAGGAAAACTCAGGAAACCTAAGCGAAAATGGGAAAAAGGTATATATAGACAGTACACAACAAAGTGCTATGTTATATTATTAACTTGCTTTGTTGTTGTTGGTCACTCAGTTGTGTCAGACTTTTTTATGACTCTGTGGACTGTAGACTGCCAGGGTCCTCTGTCCATGAAATTTCCCAGGCAGGAATATTGGCATGAGTTGCCATTTCCTTCTCTGATTAGCTTACAACTTTAAAGCAATTCCAGGATTCCACAGGATTAGAGTTTAGAAAAATGTCAAGTATTTGTGAATATGTAGAAGATGGAAATTCTTGTGTTCCTGTGCACTGCTGGTAGAAGTTGAGACTGCTATAGATACCTGATGGTATTTAGGGGAATCATATATGCCTGTCTTTTTATGAGTATACTTCTGAACCAATTATTTCACCTTTATTTTATCCCTTGTTATATATACTATAGTCCATATTGAGGTGTTTTTTGTTTTACTGGTTTTTCACAAAGAAGGGAGTTGGAGATAATGAAAGAACTCAGCCCAAGACAACTAGGTAATAAAAAAATGTGATGGGACTTTTCTGGTGGTCCAGTGGTTAAGACTCTATGCTTCTACTGCAAGGGGCACAGGTTCGATCCCTTGTCGGGGAATTAAGATCTTTTATGCCATATGGCACACACCCCCCAAAAAAGCCAAAGTCAGTGAAAAAGTAAAGAATGAGCATATTACAAATAAATGTGATGAGTGCACATAGTGGAGTAGTATGGAACATTTAGGAATGGTGACTTTGATATGCAATTACCAACCTAGACAGGCTGACCAGAAAAGTCAGGGGGAAATATCTTAGATCAAGATCATTTATTTTAATGAAAATAGATACATAGAAAAGATAACTGTTAACATTCCTTATAGATATGTACTTATAAAAGGGCACATATTAAAACGGAGTAGCACAGTGGTCAGTGGAAAGAGAATAAAAGTGGGAGTTTTCACTCAAAAATGATAAATAATGAAAAAATATAAAGCAAAATGGTCATTTGTCCTGATTATCACTGCTTTGTAACAAATCACCCCAACATTTAGTGATGTAAAAAAACAGCATTCATTGTACTCACTGATCTGTGAGTTAGGAATTCAGAAAGGCTGCAGTTTGTCTGAGAAGTCAGGATAGAAGATTAAAATGGCTAGGGACACAAGCATCTGGGGCTGGATAATCTATTTTCAAGATGATGTTTTTACTCACATTTGGAATCAAGGATGAGGTAATTTAAAGTTTGGTCTGATACAACTCAGTGACTAAACAACAGCCAAATGGAGCTGATCAGTAGAACACTTACACACGGCCTCCCTGTGTCGCTGAGTCTTCTCCCAGCTAGATGGCTGGTATCTGAGAGAAAGCATCTAAAAGGGGGCTTCCAGTGAATGGATGTTCCAAGAGAACCAAGTGGAGGGTGCATGGTCTTTAATGACCTACCTCAAAAGTCACATCATAACAAATCTACCATACTTTATGATGAAAGAAGCCACAATCACATTCTGATATAAGAAGTATTATAGACTCTACTTTTCAATAGGAGTAGTGGCAAGAAAAACATTAGAGAGATCGTTGAGGTCATCTTTAAAAAATTATAATCTTTTACAGTTATGCCCACATAGGTGATGATAATGCTACATGAACTATTTGTTTAATCAGTTCTGCCCCTCAAGCTTCAAAAAATAAATAAAGATAGAGAGAAAGGAAAGAAGGTGGGGTAGAAGGAAGAAAGGAAGAGTCTGATCTAAATTGCAGTGTAGGGTATGGTTAGAGAAAGCTGTAGCCCTTGAGCCAAAGCCTAAATTTTTAGTAGAATTTAGTTGGGAAAGAGCATTGCAAGTAGGAGGAACAGCATGTATCAAGGTCCTGAAGTAAGAGGGAACTGTGGTCATGGCACATACTAGGAAGTGGAACAGAATCAGCGTAATTGGGGCAGCAAGAGATTGAGAGAGAGGGCAGGGAGGGAGTACGAACAATTAGGTCATATGAAGCCTGTTGCTCCTAAGAGGAAAAGAAAACAATGGAAGATTGTTTAAAATAACATGATTAAGTGTACATTTTTGACAAGATTTCTCTTTCTGTAGTGTGGCAAAGGGAGAACAAAGTAGGTAGAAAAAGACCAGTTTATAGAATATTCACATAATTAGAGGGAAAGAAAAGGCTTTCTTGAAATAAAATGGAAAGAGTGGAAGTGGAAAGATGTGTGCCTGTTCAGGGCAGTAATATCAATATGAATACTAAAAAGATGGATATGGGTGAGGGGAGGAAGAATTATCCAAGATAATGTCTGAATTGTGCAACTAAATAGACTCAACATTTTATGGGCAAAAGGAAGTTGATTAGAGGCAGTTTATAAACTAAGACTTGATTGACAATTTTGAACATGTTGGATTCAGAGAAGTCTCAGCTGAAGTAAAATTTTGGAGACGTTTGTATAAGTATAGCTTGTTATGAACATTGACAAAAGTTACTATGATTACTATTTTTCAGTCACTCAGTAATGTCTGACTTTTTGTGACGCTATGGACTGCAGCATGCCAGGCTTTCCTGTCCTTCACTATTTCCAGGAGCTTGCTCAAACTCATGTCCATTCAGTTGGTGATGCCATCCAACCATCTCACCCTTTGTGGTCCCCTTCTCCTCTTGCCCTCAATCTTTCCCATCATTAGGGTCTTTTCCAATGAGTCGGCTCTTTGTATCAGGTGACCAAAGTCTTGGAGCTTCCACTTCAGCATCAGTCCTTCCAATGAATATTCAGGGTTGATTTTCTTTAGGAGTGTCTGCAAGGATCTCCTTGCAGCCCAAAAGACCCTCGAGTCTTCTCCAGCACCACAGTTCAAAAGCATCAATTCTTTGGCACACAACTTTCTTTATGGTCCAACTCTGACATCCATACAGGCTACTGGAAAAACCATAGCTTTGATTATAGGGATATTTGTTGACAAAGTAATGTCTCTACTTTTTATTGTGCTGTCTAGGTTTGTCATAATTTTTCTTCCAGGGAGCAAGGGACTTTTAATTTCATGGGTGCAGTCACCATCCACAGTGATTTTGGAGCCCAAGCAAATAAAAGTATTGTCATGGTTTCCCTTGTTTCCCCATCTATTTGCCATGAAATGATGGGACTGGACGCCGTGATCTTAGTCTTTTGAATGTTGAGTTTTAAGCCAGCTTGTCCACACTTCTTTCTCACCTCCATCAGAGGCTCTTTAGTTTCTCTTCGCCTTCTGCCATAAGGGTGGCGTCATCTGCATGAGCTGCACTGTGCTGTGCTGAGTCACTCAATCGTCTGACTCTTTGCGACCCCACGGACTGTAAACTGCCAGGCTCCTCTATCCATGGGGGTTTTCCAGGAGATTACTGGAGTGGATTCCCATGCCCTTCCCCAGGTCCATCTGCATACCTGAGGTTATTGATATTTCTCCTGGCAATCTTGATATCAGCTGTACTTCATCCAGCCCTGCATTTCACATGATGTACTCTGCATATAAGTTAAATAAGCAGGCTGACAATATACAGCCTTAATGTACTCCTTTTCCTATTTGGAACCAGTCCATTGTTCCAACTGTTGCTTCTTGACCTGCATACAGATTTCTCAGGAGGCAGGTAAGGTGTTCTGGTCTTCCCATCTTTTTAAGAGTTTTCCACACTTTGTTATGATCCACACAGTCAAAGACTTTAGCATAGTCAGTGAAGCAGAAGATGTTTTTCTGGAATCCCCTTGCTTTATCTATGATCGAATGGTTGTTGGCAATTTGATCTCTGGTTCCTCTGCCTTTTCTAAATCCAGCTGAACATCTGGCTCATGTACTACTGAAGCCTAGCTTGGAGGATTTTGAGCATTACCTTGCTAGCATGTGCAATGAGTGCAATTGTGTGGTAGCTTGAATAAAGTTTAATTTATTAATGTTTTAGAAAATATGTGACCATACAGTCCCCCTTTTTGTATCATTTATGAAAATCATATGGAATAATTGAAATTTCTCCTTAAAAAATGAATGGATGCATGTTTTTCAGGAAACTCACTATAAATAGTCTCTTTTGGTCCAACTTTTAAATAGTTTTGAATGGCAATTTATCCGAGATTGAAAAGCATGACAATTACTTGGAATTCAGTAATGATAACCCACTCCAGTACTCTTGCCTGGAAAATCCCATGGACAAAGGAGTCTGGAAGGCTACAGTCCATGGGGTTGCAAAGAGTCGGACATAACTGACTTCACAGTGTTTAGTAAATTTAGGATCACACTTTAACCAGTCAAGCTGGAGAAAAGAATGGCATCTTCTTGAAAAAACTGAGCTACCTGATAATAGAAAGATTTAAAGCTACAATTTAGACTTTAAGTGTGCTAAGCACTTCATGTGGATTAACTCATATTTTCATTAGTTCAGTTCAGTTCAGTCGCTCATCGTGTCCGACCCTTTGCGACCCCATGAATCGCAGCACGCCAGGCCTCCCTGCCCATCACCAACTCCCAGAGTTCACTCAGACTCACGTCCATTGAGTCCGTGATGCCATCCAGCCATCTCATCCTCTGTCGTCCCCTTCTCCTCCTGCCCCCAATCCCTCCCAGCATCAGAGTCTTTTCCAATGAGTCAACTCTTCGCATGAGGTGGCCAAAGTACTGGAGTTTCAGCTTTAGCGTCATTCCTTCCAAAGAAATCCCAGGGCTGATCTCCTTCAGAATGGACTGGTTGGATCTCCTTGCAGTCCAAGGGACTCTCAAGAGTCTTCTCCAACACCACAGTTCAAAAGCATCAATTCTTCGGCGCTCAGCCTTCTTCATGGTCCAAGTCTCACATCCATACATGACTACTGGAAAAACCATAGCCTTGACTAGATGGACCTTAGTTGGCAAAGTAATGTCTCTGCTTTTGAATATGCTATCTAGGTTGGTCATAATTTTTCTTCCAAGGAGTAAGCATCTTTTAATTTCATGGCTGCAGTCACCATTTGCAGTGATTTTAGAGCCCCCCAAAATAAAGTCTGACACTGTTTCCACTGTTTCCCCATCTATTTCTCATGAAGTGATGGGACCAGATGCCATGATCTTCGTTTTCTGAATGTTGAGCTTTAAGCCCACTTTTTCACTCTCCTCTTAAATTTCATCAAGAGGATTTTTAGTTCCTCTTCACTTTCTGCCAGAAAGGTGGTGTCATCTGCATATCTGAAGTTATTGATATTTCTCTTGGCAATCTTGATTCCAGCTTGTGTTTCTTCCAGTCCAGCGTTTCTCATGATGTACTCTGCATATGAGTTAAATAAGCAGGGTGACAATATACAGCCTAGAGGTACTCCTTCTCCTATTTGGAACCAGTCTGTTTTTCCATGTCCAGTTCTAACTGTTGCTTCCTGACCTGCATACAGATTTCTCCAGAGGCAGGTCAGGTGGTCTGGTATTCCCATCTCAAAGAATTTTCCACAGTTTCTTGTGATCCACACAGTCAAAGGCATTGGCATAGTCAATAAAGCAGAAATAGATATTTTCCTGGAACTCTCTTGCTTTTTCCATGATCCAGCAGATGTTGGCAATTTGATCTCTGGTTGCTCTGCCTTTTCTAAAACCAGCTTGAACATCAGGGAGTTCACAATTCACATATTGCTGAAGCCTGGCTTGGAGAATTTTGAGCATTACTTTACTAGCATGTGAGATGAGTGCAATTGTGTGGTAGTTTGAGCATTCTTTGTCTTTGCCTTTTTTTGGGATTGGAATGAAAACTGGCCTTTTCCAGTCCTGTGGCCACTGCTGAGTTTTCCCGATTTGCTGGCATATTGAGTGCAGCACTTTCACAGCATCATCTTTCAGGATTTGAAATAGCTCAACTGGAATTCCATCACCTCCACTAGCTTTGTTCGTAGTGATGCTTTCTAAGGCCCACTTGACTTCACATTCCAGGATGTCTGGCTCTAGATTAGAGATCACACCACCGTGATTATCCAGGTCGTGAAGATCTTTTCTGTACAGTTCTTCTGTGTCTTCTTGCCATCTCTTCTTAATATCTTCTGCTTCTGTTAGGTCCATACCATTTCTGTCTTTTATCAAGCCCATCTTTGCATGAAATGTTCCCTTGGTGTCTCTAATTTTCTTGAAGAGATCTCTAGTCTTTCCCATTCTGTTCTTTTCCTCTATTTCTTTGCACTGATCACTGAAGAAGGCTGTCTTATCCCTTCTTGCTATTCTTGGGAATTCTGCATTCAGATGTTTATATCTTTCCTTTTCTCCTTTGCTTTTCACTTCTCTTCTTTCCTCAGCTATTTGTAAGCCCTCCCCAGACAGCCATTGTGCTTTTTTGCATTTCTTTTCCATGGGGATGGTCTTGATCCATGTGTCCTGTACAATGTCACGAACCTCATTCTATAGTTCATCAGGCACTCTATCTATCAGATATAGGCACTTAAATCTATTTCTCACTTCCACTGTATAAACATAAGGGATTTGATTTAGGTCATACCTGAATGGTCTAGTGGTTTTCCCTACTTTCTTCAATTTCAGTCTGAATTTGGTAATAAGGAGTTCATGATCTGAGCCACTGTCAGCTCCTGGTCTTGTTTTTGTTGACTGTATAGAGCTTCTCCATCTTTGGCTGTAAAGAATATAATCAATCTGATTTCAGTGTTGACCATCTGGTGATGTCCATGTGTAGAGTCTTCTCTTCTGTTGTTGGAAGAGGGTGTTTGCTATGGTCAGTGCATTTTATTGGCAAAACTCTATTAGTCTTTGCCCTGATTCCTTCCACATTCCAAGGCCAAATTTGCCTGTTACTCCAGGTGTTTCTTGACTTCCTACTTTTGCACTCTAGTCCCCTATAATGAAAAGGACATCTTTTGGGGTGTTAGTGAGAACCATTCAACTTCAGCTTCTGCAGCATTATTGATTGAGGCATAGACTTGGATTACCATGATATTCAATGGTTTGCCTTGGAGACGAACAGAGATCATTCTGTCGTTTTTGAGATTGCATCCAATTACTGCATTTCAGACTCTTTTGTTGACCATGATGGCTACTCCATTTCTTCTAAGGAATTCCTGCCCACATTAGTAGATATAATGGTCATCTGAATTAAATTCACCCATTTCAGTCCATTTTTAGTTTGCTGATTCCTAGAATGTCGACGTTCACTCTTGCCATCTCTTGTTTGACCACTTTCAAGTTGCCTTGATTAATGGACCTAATATTTCAGGTTCCTATGCAGTATTGCTCTTTACAGCATCGGACCTTGCTTCTATCACCAGTCACATCCACAGCTGGATATTGTTTTTGCTTTGGCTCCATCCCTTCATTCTTTCTGGAGTTATTTCTCCACTTATCTCCAGTAGCATATTGGGCACCTACTGACCTGGGGAGTTCCTCTTTCAGTATCCTACCATTTTGCCTTTTCATACTGTTCATGGGGTTCTCAAGGCAAGAATACTGAAGTGGTTTGCCATTTCCTTCTCCAGTGGACCACATTCTGTCAGACCTCTCCACCATGACCCGCCCATCTTGGGTTGCCCTGCGGGCATGGCTTAGTTTCATTGAGTTAGACAAGGCTGTGGTCCTAGTGTGATTAGATTGACTAGTTTTCTATGAGAATGGTTTCAGTGTGTCTGTCCTCTGATGCCCTCTTGCAACACCTACCATATTACTTGGTTTTCTCTTACCTTGGGCATGGGGTATCTCTTCACGGCTGCTCCAGCAAAGCTCAGCCGCTGCTCCTTACCTTGGATGAGGGGTATCTCCTCACCACCGCCCTTCCTGACCTTCAATGTAGGATAGCTCCTCTAGGTCCTTCTGCGCCCATGCAGCCACCGCTCCTTGGATGTGGTGTGGCTCTTCCCGGCCGCCGCCTCTGACCTCAGATGTGGGGTAACTCCTCTCGGCCATTCCTGCACCGTCGCAGCCTGGCACTCTCAGCCACTCCCCCTGACCTCAGACGTGGGGTAACTCCTCTTGGCCACCGCCCTTTGGGCATGGGGTCCTCCTGGCTTCTGCCTCTGACCTCAGATGTGGGGTAGCTCCTCTCGGCCACACACTTAGTGCGCCGGCCGTGGCCTCCCGACCTTATTGAGATGGTCGCCCTTAATTAAGTCGTAGTATTATTTTCACTTCAAAGATTAGGAGGCAGACACAGAGAATTTGCATTTGTTACAAAAAGTTACCTGTAAATGAAAAAGCTAGGAAAAAGCTAGGTGACTCCTATATTTGAAAAGAAAGCCAACATCACTTCTTCGTGAAAGGAAGACATGAATGACATGTTTCATGAGAAATACAACGTAGTATCTTATCTGGCTTTTCTAAATAAATAAGATGTAATAAATTGAATAAAATTGAAAAAATTATAAAACTTCAAAGTCTAATTGCTTTGGATTCATTTTCTGAAATTAATCAAGTAGAGTATTTCAGATGACTTTTCTCTATCTCATGTGGAATGAAGTGTGGAGGTCTGGCAAATTGTGAATTATTTGGCTTGGACACTATGAGTAATATCTAGGTGGAAAATATCTAGACATGAGACTTGGAATGTGCTTCTTAATCAGTTTTTGGTAGAATTGGAGCTTCTCATCAGTTTTCTAGCCAAGAGTGTTAGATTGGGTAGGTCATCATTATGTATTAGAATGCCTTATTTTTAGCATGTTTCTTGGAAGAGATTTTTGGGAGGCCTGACATTAGTAAATGGGAGTGTAGAACCTTGATGCCAATGTTCAGAAAGGAATTCAGTGTAATTTTTCATTATTTTTAAAATGTTATTTAAAGAGAAAGTATATTCTGTGCAAGCATTCAGTTCAGTTCAGTTCAGTCGCTCAGTCATGTCCAACTCTTTGCGACCCCATGAACGGCAGCAAGCCAGGCCTCCCTGTTCATCACTGACTCCTGGAGTTTACCCAAATTCATGTCCAACGAGTCAGTGATGCCATCCAAACATTTCATCTTCTATCATCCCCTCTCCTCCTGCCCTCAATCTTTCCCAATATCAAGATCTTTTCAAATGAGATAGTTCTTCGCATCAGGTGGCCAAAGTATTGGAGTTTCAGCTTCAGCATCAGTCCTTCTAATGAACACCCAGGACTGATCTCCTTTAGGATGGACTGGTTGGATCTCCTTGCAGTCCAAGAGACTCTCAAGAGTCTTCTCCAACACCACAGTTCGAAAACATAAATTCATCTGCACTCAGCTTTCTTTATACTCCAACTCTCACATCCATACATGACTAATGGAAGAACCATCGCCTTGACTAGACAGAACTTTCTTGACAAAGTAATGTCTCTGCTTTTTAATATGCTGTCTAGGTTGGTAATAACTTTCCTTCTAAGGAGTAAGCGTCTTTTAATTTCATGGCTGCAACCACCATCTGCAGTTATTTTGGAGCCCCCAAATCATAAAGTCAGCCCCTGTTTCCCCATCTATTTGCCATGAAGTGATGGGACCAGCTACCATGACCTTAGTTTTTTGAATGTTGAGCTTTAAGCCAACTTTTTGACTCTCCTCTCTCAGTTTCATCAAGAGGCTCTTTAGTTCCTCTTCACTTTCTGCCATAAAGTTGGTGTCATCTGCATATCTGAGCTTATTGATATTTCTCCTGGCAATCTTGATTCCAGCTTGTGCTTCTTCCAGCCCAGCATTTCTCATTATGTTCCATGTATATAAGTTAAATAAGCAGGGTGACAATACGCACCCTTGATGTACTCCTTTTCCTATTTGGAACCAGTCTGTTGTTCCATGTCCAGTTCTAACTGTTGCTTCCTGACCTGCATTTAGGTTTCTCAAGAGGCAGATCAGGTGGTCTGGTATTTTCAACTCTTTCAGAATTTTCAAAAGCATTTTACAATTTTTGCAGATTTTTGTTATATGTATTAAAAAGTAAAAGTGAAAATACTAAGTGTTAGATATTAATTGGGCATAAAATAGTGCATAGATTTACATATATGAGTATGTTTTGATGTCATAAAAGAAAATACACTTAAATGCTTTGATTAACTGACATAATTAAGATAAATTGAATTTTAATTTTATGATTGAATAAGAATGATGTGGTAGAAAATAAACCTGTGATTACTTGTGTCTTATTTGCATCCAGCACTTTTTTTTTCTTTGACTTCTACACTATGAATCATATTCTTGAAACTTCAAAAAACTCAAATCATATAACACATTACCTGTAAGTAAAAAGTAAATCTAATATTCAAAGGATTGATATATGTATCAATTCAGTTCAGTTGCTCAGTCGTGTCTGACTCTTTGCAACCCCATGAATCACAGCATGCCAGATCTGCCTGTCCATCACCAAATCCCGGAGTTCCCTCAAACTTATGTCCATCGAGTTGGTGATGCCATCCAGCCATCTCATCTTCTGTCGTCCTCTTTTCCTCCTGCCCCCAATCCCTCCCAGCATCAGAGTCTTTTCTAAAGAGTCAACTCTTCGCATGAGGTGGCCAAAGTACTGGAGTTTCCGCTTTAGCATCATTCCTTCCAAAGAAATCCCAGGGCTGAGCTCCTTCAGAATGGACTGGTTGGATCTCCTTGCAGTCCAAAGGACTCTCAAGAGTCTTCTCCAACACCGCAGTTCAAAAGCATCAATTCTTTGGTGCTCAGCCTTCTTCACAGTCCAACTCTCACATCCACACATGACCACAGGAAAAACCATAGCCTTGAGTAGATGGATCTTTGTTGGCAAAGTAATGCCTCTGCTTTTGAATATGCTATCTAGGTTGGTCATAACTTCTCTTCCAAGGAGTAAGCGTCTTTTAATTTCATGGCTGCAGTCACCATCTGCAGTGATTTGGAGCCCCAAAAAAATAAAATTGGACACTGTTTCCACTGTTTCCCCATCTATTTCCCATGAAATGATGGGACCAGATGCCATGATCTTCATTTTCTGAATGTTGCGCTTTAAGCCAACATTCTCCTCTTATATCCTATTAAATGACTAGTCTACAGAATTGAGCTTGTAGCGAGACTAATAGCAGAATTATAAATATTATAAATCAAATTATAAATAAAAACGGAGTACACAGACATTGTTTTCTCTTGGCTCTCTTTCTATGCCATAGCCCTTTGTCCAATGTGGGAAAATAAAATCTGAGTGTCTTTTTTTTTTTTCCTTTTTAAAATGATTTAAAATTCAACTTTCCTCTTGAATGATCAAGCAAGTACTGAGTGGAGCAAACAAACAAGCAAACAAACAAACAAACAAAAAAAGATGATAACTGGCTAAGGCATTATCTGCCTCTTCCTACCCTGTGTTCAGTTAAATTATTCCACATTTCTCCTTGGAATTTGTATTTTTAAAAGAAAACAATCATAGTGTAGTCCCATGGAAAACATACTTAAAAACAATTCATCTTCAAGTAGCATCTTAAAATTTCAAGAAGGGCCCTTGAAGGTAATCTGTGATTTGGGCTGGGTCACCGAGGTAAATAGAACTCAAGTAGAATTTGGAATAAAATACTAAATAAACAGTATATTTGCCTTGAGGACTGTTTTCAACAAAAATACAAATACAATTTTGATTTTCATACTTTTAGCCGGTATAAGAAATCAAACACTTTGGATAACATAAACCATTGGATTATAGATCTCAGAAAAACATTTCTTGAATATATTTTCCTTGTCAAACAAAATTTGATCTATTTTAAACATTAAGATCCAGAGGGTTTTGTAAATTGGGAAGTAAAGAAAACTATAACCATAGTGCTTTGATTGACTCCTAGTCCCCATGTTTCTTAAGTTTTTGACTCATATTTATCTCTCTTTTTCCCTCCATCTTGTAAAATGGAAATAATTCTTCAGTAGCTAAACTGACCCAGTGTCAATGTAGGTTCTACCTTGTTCCTATCAAATTCTTGCCTTAAACCTCCTTTTCCTGGAAATCAGGCTAATTCTATTATGACAGTTCTTGCCTTGATAATCTACTTTACTTGGTTCACTGGTTCCTCTGAGACTTGAATCTTATCCTTTCCTTATCAGTATTCTTTGGAACCTGAGCAGTTCAGTTCAGTTCAGTTCAGTAGCTCACTCATGTCTGATTCTTTGCAACCCCATGAATTGGAGCAAACCAGGTCTCCCTGTCCATCACCAACTCCTGGAATTCACTCAAACTCATGTCCATTGAGTCAGTGATGCCATCCAGCCATCTCATCCTCTGTTATCCCCTTCTCCTCCTGCCCCCAATCCCTCCCAGCATCAGGGTCTTTTCCAGTGAGTCAACTTTTTGCATGAGGTGGCCAAAGTATTGGAGTTTCAGCTGTAGCATCAGTCCTTCCAATGAACACCCAGGACTGATCTCCTTTAGGGTGGACTGGTTGGATCTCCTTGCAGTCCAAGGGACTCTCAAGAGTCTTCTCCAACACCATAGTTCAAAAGCATCAATTCTTTGGCGCTCAGCTTTCTTCACAGTCCAACTTTCACATCCATACACGACCACTGGTATGGAAAAACCATAGCCTTGACTAGATGGACCTTTGTTGGCAAAGTAATGTCTCTGCTTTTCAATATGTTACCTAGGTTGGTCACAACTTTTCTTCCAAGGAATAAGCGTCTTTTAATTTCATGGCTGCAATCACCATCTGCAGTGATTTTGGAGCCCCCCAAAATAAAGTCTGACATAGTTTCCACTGTTTCCCCATCTATTTCCCATGTAGTTATGGGGCCAGATGCCATGATCTTCATTATCTGAATGTTGAGCTTGAAGCATACTTTTTCACTCTCCTCTTTCACTTTCCTCAAGAGCCTTTGTAGTTCCTCTTCACTTTCTGCCATAAGGGTGGTGTCATCTGCATATCTGAGCTTATTGATATTTCTCTTGGCAATCTTGATTCCAGCTTGTCCTTCTTCCAGCCCAGCGTTTCTCACGATGTGCTCTGCATATAAGTTAAATAAGCAGGGTGCAATATACAGCCTTAACGTACTCCTTTTCCTATTTGGAACCAGTCTATTGTTCCATGTCCACTTCTAACTGTTGCTTCCTGACTTGCATATAGGTTTCTCAAGAGGCAGGTCAGGTGGTCTGGTATTCCCATCTCTTAAAGAATTTTCCACAGTTTATTGTGATTCACACAGTCAAAGGCTTTGGCATAGTCAATAAAGTAGAAATAGATGTTTTTTTGAAATTCTCTTGCTTTTTCCATGATCCAGCGGATGTTGGCAATTTGATCTCTGGTTGCTCTGTTTTTTCTAAAACCAGCTTGAATATCTGGAAGTTCACGGTTCACATATTGCTGAAGCCTGGCTTGGAGAATTTTGAGCATTTCTTTCATAGCGTGTGAGATGAGTGCAATTGTGCAGTAGTTTGAGCATTCTTTGGCATTGCCTTTCTTTGGGATTGGAAGGAAAACTGACCTTTTCCAGTCCTGTGGCCACTGCTGAGTTTTCCACATTTGCTGTCATACTGAGTGCAGCACTTTCACGGCATCATCTTTCAGGATTTGAAATAGCTCAATTGGAATTCCATCACCTCCATTAGCTTTATTCATAGTGATGCTTTCTAAGGCCCGCTTGACTTCACCTTCCAGGATATCTGGCCCTAGGTGAGTGATCACATCATCATGATTATCTTGGTTGTGAAGATCTTTTTTGTATAGTTCTTCCATGTATTCTTGCCACCTCTTCTTAATTAATATCTTCTGCTTCTGTTAGGTCCATACCATTTCTGTCCTTTATCGAGCCCATCTTTGCATGAAATGTTCCCTTGGTGTCTCTAATTTTCTTGAAGAGATCTCTAGTCTTTCCCGTTCTGTTCTTTTCCTCTATTTCTTTGCATTGATCGCTGAAGAAGGATTTCTTATCTCCCCTTGCTGTTCTTTGGAACTCTGCTTTCAGATGCTTATATCTTTCCTTTTCTCCTTTGCTCTTTGCTTCTGTCTTTGCACAGCTATTTGTAAGGCCTTCCCAGACAGCCATTTTGTTTTTTTGCTTTTCTTTTCCATGGGGATGGTCTTAATCCCTGTTTCCTGTACAATGTCATGAACCTCCGTCCATAGTTCATCAGGTACTCTAACTATCAGATCTAGGCCCTTAAATCTATTTCTCACTTCCACTGTACAATCATAAGGGATTAGATTTAGGTCATACCCGAATGGTCTAGCGGTTTTCCCTATTCTCTTCAATTTAAGTCTGAATTTGGTAATAAGGAGTTCATGATCTGAGCCACAGTCAGCACCCAGTCTTGTTTTTGCTGACTGTATAGAGCTTCTCTATCGTTGGCTGCAACGAATATAATCAATCTGATTTTTTGTGTTGACCCTTGGTAATCTCCATGTGTAGAGTCTTCTCTTGTGTTGTTGGAAGAGGGTATTTGCTATGACCAGTGCGTTCTCTTGGCAAAACTCTGTTAGCCTTTGCCCTGCCTGCTTCGTTCTGTACTTTAAGGCCAAATTTGCCTGTTACTCCAGGTGTTTCTTGACTTCCTACTTTTGCATTCCAGTCCCCTATAATGAAAAGGACATCTTTTTTGAGTGTTAGTTCTAAAAGGTCTTGTAGGTCTCCATAGATCCATTCAACTTCAGCTTCTTCAGCATTACTAGTTGGGGCATAGACTTGGATAACTGTGATATTGAATGATTTGCCTTAGAAACGAACAGAGATCATTCTGTCATTTTTGAGATTGCATCCAAGTAGTGCATTTCAGACTCTTTTGTTGACCATGATGGCTACTCCATTTCTTCTAAGGGATTCTTGCCCGCAGTAGTAGATATAATGGTCATCTGAGTTAAATTCACCCATTCCAGTCCATTTTTGTTTGCTGAGTCCTAGAATGTTGACGTTCACTCTTGCCATCTCCTGTTTGACCACTTCCAATTTGCCTTGATTCATGCACCTAACATTCCAAGTTCCTATGCAATATTGCTCTTTACAGCATTGGACCTTGCTTCTATCACCAGTCACATCCACAGCTGGGTATTGTTTTTGCTTTGGCTCTATCCCTTCATTCTTTCTGGAGTTATTTCTCCACTGATCTCCAATAGCATATTGGGCACCTACTGACCTGGGGAGCTCCCCTTTCAGTAATCTATCATTTTGCCTTTTCATACTGTTCATGGGGTTCTCAAGGCAAGAATATTGAAGTGGTTTTCCATTCCCTTCTCCAGTGGACCACATTCTATCAGACCTCTCCACTATGACCTGCCCGTCTTGGGTGGCCCCACAGGGCATGGCTTAGTTTCATTGAGTTAGACAAGGCTGTGGTCCTAGTGTGATTAGATTGACTAGTTTTCTGTGAGTATGGTTTCAGTGTGTCTGCCCTCTTGCAACACCTACCATCTTACTTGAGTTTCTCTTACCTTGGGCATGGGGTATCTGTTCACAGCTACTCCAGCAGAGCTCAGCCACTGCTCCTTTCCTTGGATGAGGGGTATCTCCTCATTGCCACCCCTCCTGACATTGAACATGGAGTAGCTCCTCTAGGCCCTCCTGTGCCCGCGCAGCCACCGCTCCTTGGACATGGAGTTGCTCCTCTCAGCCGCTGCCCCTGAGCTAGGGTGTGGGGTAGCTCCTCTGTATGCTTTATATATAATAATATATAGAGAGTTGGTTATTGAGATATGGATATTATATTGATAAGTATGTTAAATGAATTGAGGATTGTACTAAGCTCTTTGGCGAAATGATAATGATCATTTAATGATTCCTGTGGTTTCCTTTTAAATGACTTGCTGAGGTCTTAGAGTTTATTCTGACTCCAGAGATATAATTACTATGATCTACTTTATACTAATATTGTAAGAAATAGAGATAAGCACTTGGCATAAGCCCCTCGTGTCTAAGGGTCATCTCTACTTTTATTTGTAGCTGAGTTTCAAACAGGCATGACTCCCATTATGCTGAAAGTAGCTAATATCTAAGTGTATCCTCACTTTGACTTGTACACGTTAACAAAGAACATGCTGTAGTACACTCATTATCTAATGTTGCTTTTCTTGTGCTGCATCTGTGCCTTCCTTAAACATTATTTATATCACAGATAATTCTTTTCTATTTCCTACTCCAATATTTGCATATATATCAAAACACTAAAATAAGTATATTGCAAATACAATTCTGTTTTGGGAATGTTGAAATTAACATGATTTTAGCCTGAGGTAAAATTAGTGTGAAATGTATAACTGGCATGAAATTACTTGAATTAACTGTACATGGCTGTCTGGTTTTCCACAGGGACTGATCTTTGTTGCTTGCAATTAATACGAAGAAAGCCTCTTAAATTGCTCTTGAAAAGGAATTTGTCTCTTGACATTTGAATAAAGTGAGATTTTATTGATTAACTACCCAAGCTGATGCTTTTGGAACTTAATTATACCTCTAGTAAATTTAAAGAAAGCAAGTTGCTTAAATTCTTCAAAAATGAATATTGCTGTCAAGAACTGTGAATCTGAGCATTTTACTCAACTTGAAAGTTATCAAGTAAGTAGGTCCTAGTTTTATGCTTGGCAGAAGACATGAGACCCCCTCAGTGAAAGACAAAGATCTTTATTAGTCATAGCAGGGCAGGTAGCATGAGCTTCATGTTTGTGTTGCTTCCTTTTGCTCCCGGGTCCTTTAAAGATGACACAAATAGCACATGCTGTAGCTTGTCACAGCTGAGGAATTCCAAGATTAGGGAACTGGAATCTGTTATAAACCTGAATCTATTATAAACCTGAAATTGGCCCTGGAGGAGGTCATTATCTTTATTGTATTAGAAATACAAAAACAAACAAAAATAGAAATAAAAACAATAAAATTGCTCTTTGCTCAAGGGAGAGACACTATAGGGCTGTCTCTTTCAAAGATTTTCGCAGTACAAACATCCTTAAAAAGACAGTCTGGGACATAGATCAGCAAAATGTACAGAAATACAGGAAACCTACATAGAATTGTCTCCTAACAGTTGGTTACCTGGAACAGTCTTTGATTTGATTCTAAATTATACTTTGATTTATACTCAATCATTCCATTTGGTAACATCCAAAGTGAAGAAATTTGCCTTGGTTTAATCCACATGGCTACTCATCTTCTCCCCAGTAATTTTTTCTATTATTCTGAACAAATAAAAAAAAAATATGATTCTACTCTGACATTTTGGGGATCCATTCCAGATAGTGGTGCCTATGCTACATAAATTCTGCATTCACCAGGAATACTTAGAGGTGGAATCTGTTGAACAAGATAAATGTCAATTCTTGTTTTTAGCATTCTTGCCTCTGGTTTGCTCATTCAACCTATATGTCTGTTATATATTTAAAATATGTTCAGCACAACTGTATACATGCTAAGAATACTATGGGGAATGAAATAGGAAAAAGTTTGTATCTTATGGAATTTATAATCCAGAGGCACAAAAATACATAGTCCCATCTCTGGCATCCAGAGAAATGAAAATGAATTTCCTGCTGTTTTACTCCTCTCTTTCCTTTTTCTGCTTTACGTAGATTCATATTTACTAATTGTGTGTATGTGTGTGTATATAATATGTAAAACTTGTCTACTTGGCTTATCATTTATCTTTTCCTCTTAACATATAAGGTGTATGATGGCAAGGATTTTTATTCTATTTTATTTGATTTACTGTTTTATTCAATTCCAAATCTGTAGGATATAAAAAGATTCTGACACACAGTAAAGGCTCAATAAATACTTGTGTAATACATCCTTAAATGGATGAATAAAACAGATTTTCAGGGAGTAAAGACTTCCAGAGAAGATCTTCCTAAAGACCACTGGAATGGATTAAGAAGAAAATGATAGTGGCCACTTGATATCAGATGTAACACATCCACATGTTACTGGGAGAAAATCCTATTTTGGGAAGATTTATCAGGAGCTGTTATTTCTCTAACACTGAATATATAATAAGATAGGGGAGAATAGTTTATTACTGTCAATGGAGCCAGGTTTATGTCTTCCAGACTGGTGTGACCAAAATAAATATAAAAATAAACATAAAAATGCTCATGGAGGAACTTCTTTCACAGTAAACCGATCTAAAATTCAATCAGGCATATAGAAACAACATACTGTCTTAAAATATATCTTAATATATATAGTGCAGCAGGGCAGTCTCAATGGAAGGCAATTGACTCAAAGACGTATTAGAGGATCATTCTGTAAATATATTTAATTAAGATTTTTCTATACCAAGAAGGTTATTATGACAATTCTAAATGACAGAGTCATGTTTTTAGCTTAGGAGAATTTGAGTTAAAATACATTTTACCATGGTACCAAAAAACTGGTTTAACTAGGTTTTTAGGATTGCAATGGGGCTTCCTTGGTGGCTCAGCTGGTAAAGAATCCATCTGCAATGTGGGAGAGCTGGGTTCGATCCTGGGTTGGGAAGATCCCCTGGAGAAGGGAAAGGATACGCACTCCAGTATTCTGTCCTGGAGAATTCCATGGACTATACAGCGCATGGGGTCTCAAAGAATCAGACAAGACTGAGTGACCATCTTAGGACTGCAAAGGACTAAGAAAACAGTCTTACTTGTAATGCATACTTTCAGAAATAATATTCTACAGGAACACAAAATAGAGTAGAAAAGCTGACCCTTTGAAACCAACCATTCAAAGAACTTTTTGACATCTCTAAACTTAGCTAGATTCAGTAAAAAAAAAAAAAAAAAAAAAAAAAAAAAAAAAAAAAAGAAAGCTTTCAGAAATCTGGATGTTGTATATACTTTCATTTTATAAATGAAAATGCATATGCTTTTTTTTAAGTTTAAAATACTCATCTGTGATGAATGTATTTGTTACTTCTTTTGCCTGAGGAAAACAAATTTTCATCCTGTTTTATCTTTGATTTCAAGACTTTTAAATTGAAAATATCCATTAAAGAAAACTTTGTTCATGTCTTGTGAATATCCTACAGTATTCATTAGGCAGCAGCTGTGAGAAGTTAAAAAAAATAAAAAGCAATAATTAAAGAAAGGTCTTTATTCATAAACAGTGAGAATCTTTACATGATGATGCAAAAACTCAAACAGTACAGAATAAATGGACTAAACTATTTCAGGGTATGCTAGTTTTGAGATTTAGAAATAAAAACATCCATTATGGAAGTATTAGACAATCAGTAAGAAATACTATTTTTACATATCCAAGATCTTTAAAGGTTTTTATCTGATATTTTTACTTCAATCTACACAAAGAAGAGACCATGTATTAATACTAGAAAGACACAGGAGCTCATGACTGATTGGACTTCTTCTCCCTATAATTTTTTTATCACTTTAATTCATAATGGAAAAAATTTTGATACTAACAGCTCATTTGATAAATAAATGATGTGAAACAGCCTATACTGCTTTTACTAAGGTATAAAAAATGATAGAGCAAAAAGTACATGAGTTAATTCTTATATTTTGCAATCTATTTCCAATGAAGAGAAGATTAAAGCACCTGAATAAAAAATGCCTTTTGGATTCACTTTTTATTCATTAGGAGATTATGCTCATTTATAGCCATCATAGTCTTCTTGTCTAGTCACTGATATTTCTTTCTAGAATTCTAGTTTCTTATTACTATTTATTTGATAGTTAAAATATGTTATCCTTTAATTTGATGGGAGTTTGATAAAAGCTTACACATGCTACTGGAAAAGGTAGTCTTTCTGAGAGGATGCTGTTTGGTTGAATCCATGTTTACTAGGCAAATCAGGACTAACCAAGAGAGACACAGTGAGCAACTACCTGGAAACTACAATTACCTATACCCTCCATTACTATGCAAGTTTAGCATTGTAATTACTACCCTCGAACCAGTGGATAGAGTTCTCCTCTTTAACTTGGACTGATATGGGAAAGTCATGATGGGAAAGGAAGAAGAAAGAAGTATAGATTTTGGAATGATCCTGAAACTAAGTTTATGTGTAACAGAATTTAAGAAATAAGTCCTGTGACGGAAAACCAAAGAGCTGTCTCACCACAATAGCACTCAAAATAAGGATTACAGTTTGGTAACTGCTTATAACACCTATTGTAAAATATTTAGTTATTTCTTTGAGGCAGGTATTTTATTATCACCATTTTCTAGATGAATATACAGGAAGAGGCTTATTTAGTTTAACTTTTTTCACATATTTTAAGCCAAAAAGTGCTGACTCAAGATCATAGAGCTCAATTATCCTCCGTTCAGGGAACAGTGGGAAGGATACCTCACCCCTGCTCCTTCAGAGGTCATGGCCAGATTGCACTTGGACGTCTTTAAAGCTGCATTGTACCACAAGTCTACCCAAAATTGACAGAGACAAATGCATTCAATTTTATATTATATCCTTTCCCTCCTTCAGTAAAGTTATGTCACACATTTGCAATATAACTATATTTTATTGCTATAGCCTGCTTTATTTTCTGGGATCCCCTGATCTCCTGAGTAGTTTCTTTTGTTAATTTGCATATGTTTATGTTCACTCTGACTTATGAAGTTATATGAACTTGGAAATGCATGGTGCCAGGTATCTGCCATTATAGTGTCACAGGGAAGAATTTCATAAACCAAACTTCTCCTGTGCATCATTTTTTAAATCTCTCTCCCCATGAACACTTTTTTTTTTTTTAACAGCATCTATAGCTTTGCCTTTTTCAGAATGTTCTACAAACAGAATCACATAGTATGCAGCTTTTTCAGACTGACTTCTTTAGCAGTATACATTTAAGTTTCCTCCACATCTTTTCATGGTTTGATAGCTCATTTCTTTTTATCACTTTTAATTTTCTTTTATCAATGGAATATCAATATTCCATTGTATCATGTACCACAGTTTATCTCTTCACAATTAATGACATCTTGTGTGTGTGTGAAGTCACTCAGTCGTGTCCTACTCTTTGCAACCCCACGGACTGTAGCCCACCAGGCTCCTCCGTCCATGGGATTCTCCAGGCAAGAATACTGGAGTGGGTTGCCGTTTCCTTCTCCAGGGGATCTTCCTGACCCAGGGATAGAACCCAGGTCTCCTGCATTGCAGGTCGATGCTTTAACCTCTGAGCCACCAGGGTTAGTTGCTTCCAATTGATGTGATTATGAATAAAGCTGCTATAAACATCCCTGTGCAGTTCACAGCATGGACATAAGTTTTCAGCTCAGCTGGATAAATGTTTTGGAGCACAGTTACAGAATCATATAGTAAGATTGGCCAAATCCTCTTCCAAATGGCTATTCCATTTTGTGTTCCCACTAACAACGAATAAGAATGACTGTCACTTCATATCTTCCCTAGCATTTGATATTGTCAGTGCTTGGGGTTTTGGCTATTCTAACATTGGTATCTCAGTGTTGTTGTTGTTGTTTTTTTTTTAGTATTAAGTTTTTTATTTTTTTAATTTTAAAATCTTTAATTCTTACATGTGTTCCCAAACATGAACCCCCCTCCCACCTCCCTCCCCATAACATCTCTGTGGGTCATCCCCATGCACCAGCCCCAAGCATGCTGTATCCTGTGTCAGACATAGACTAGCGATTCAATTCTTACATGATAGTATACATGATAGAATGCCATTCTCCCATATCATCCCACCCTCTCCCTCTCCCTCTGAGTCCAAAAGTCCATTATACACAGCTGCGTCTTTTTTCCTGTCTTGCATACAGGGTCGTCATTGCCATCTTTCTAAATTCCATATATATGTGTTAGTATACTGTATTGGTGTTTTTCTTTCTAGTTTACTTCACTCTGTATAATCGGCTCCAGTTTCATCCATCTCATCAGAACTGATTCAAATGAATTCTTTTTAACGGCTGAGTAATACTCCATTGTGTATATGTACCACAGCTTTCTTATCCATTCATCTGCTGATGGACATCTAGGTTGTTTCCATGTCCTGGCTATTATAAACAGTGCTGCGATGAACATTGGGGTACATGTGTCTCTTTCAATTCTGGTTTCCTTGGTGTGTATGCCCAGCAGTGGGATTGCTGGGTCATAAGGGAGCTCTATTTGCAATTTTTTCAGTGTTGTTTTAATTTGCAATTCCCTAACAAGAAATGTCATTGAGTATCTTTTCATATACTTCTTTGCAGTTGGCTTATCTTCTTTTGTAAGATTCTGTTCTAATCTTTTACCCACTTTTCAAATGGGTTGTTTTCTTATTGTCAAGTTTTATGACTTATAGCATTCAGTAATCTAAATATCCCCCTTAGTACTGTTTTCGCTATATCCCACATATTTTGATAAGTTCTATTTTCATTTATGCTTAGTGCAAAACATTTGCTAATGTCTCTTGAGACATCTTCTTTAGCCCGTATCTTATTTAGAATCATATTATTTTATCTCTAAATTTTTTTGGATTTTCCAGCTATATTTCTGTTACTGATTTCTAGTTTAATTCCTTGTGATCTGATTTAAGTTTTTGAAGGTATGTCTGATAGCCCAAAATGTGGTTTATCTTTGTGACTGTTCCATGTGAACTTGAAGTATCTTGCTGTGTTAGTTGACATATTCTATAGATGTCAATTAGATACATGTGATTGATGTTTTTGTTTAGGTTAACTCTGTCCCACTACCTTTTTGCCCCCTTGATCTGCTGATTACTGAAACAGAATTGTTAGGGTTTTTTTTTTTTTTTTTTTTCATACTAAAGGAGTTGTAAGGTTAATATAATTATGTAACAGCAAGGAGTTAGAGTTAAATTCCCAAGAATTTACAAAGCTGGATCTCTGCTCACGGAATACTTGACAAAGCAATCACTACTCTGTTAGCGTTGCTTAAGTTTGAGTCCTCGTGACCCTCTTAGGACGGCTTGATCCTCCTGCTGCTGCAACTACTTGGCAAACAGTGTCCCTGTACTCTTCATTGAGAGGCAGTAGAGCATGGTAATTAGGATACAGAGACCGAAGTCAGACTAACCTGATTTGAACCCCGCCATAGACAAGCCGTGTGAACCTCATTTAACCTCTCTGCACTGTGGTTCCTTCATGTATAAAATGAAACTGATGATTGTGTCTTACATATTGGGATCAAATTGGGTAGCTAAGGGGATTAAATAAGTTAATACGAATAAAATTCTTAAACAAATACTTGGAATTAAAACAATACTATCTTTTTTGGTAGCTTGAAGACATTCTCAGTCTCTTTCCTACTTGAAATTTTACCACAAAACTTGGAAATTCAAATATTTCATTCTCAGTCTTCCTTATATTTAGAGATATCCATTTATCTACAGATGGATCAAACACAAAAAAATCTCTTGCTATCCTGATTAAAGGGATAGTTGAGATGAATGCTTCCCTTTTACACCCACTTCTTCAGCTTAGAAAGCTGACAGATTGGCTGGAGCTGCAGCAGGGTAAGTTCAAGATAATAACTCAGTCCTCAGCACGGAGGACTCTTGCCTGGTAAATCCCATGGACAGAGGAGCCTGGTGGGCTGCAGTCCATGGGGTCTCAAAGAGTCGGACACGACTGAGCAACTTCACTTTCATTTTTCATTTTCATGCATTGGAGAAGGAAATGTCAACCCACTCCAGTGTTCTTGCCTGGAGAATCCCAGGGATGGAGAAGCCTGGTAGGCTGCCATCTATGAGGTCACACAGAGTCAGACACGACTGAAGCAACTTAGCAGCAGCAGTAACAGAAGCAGCAGCACGGACATTATTAAGAGGCTGAGCCAGCAATGGCAAATTCTTATTTCTTCAGAGAAAAATAAGTCCAAATTTATCAGAGACATGGCCTGTTTAATACCAGCACATATACTATATATGTAAACTATGCTACCATCTAAAATGGTTTCCTAGGGTGGACACAATAAAGGACAGAAATGGTATGGACCTAACAGAAGTGGAAGATGTTAAGAGGTGGCAAGAATACACAGAAGAACTGTATAAAAAATATCATCAAAACCCAGATAATCACGATGATGTGATCACTCACCTAGAGCCAGACATCCTGGACTGTGAAGTCAAGTGGGCCTTAGGAAGCATCACTATGAACAAAACTAGTGGAGGTGATGGAATTCCAGTTGAGCTGTTTCAAATCCTGAAAGATGATGCTGTGAAAGTGCTGCACTCAATATACCAGCATATTTGGAAAACTCAGCAGTGGCTACAGGACTGGAAAAGGTCAGTTTTCATTCTAATTCCAAAGAAAGGCAATGCCAAAGAATGCTCAAACTACTGTACAACTGCACTCATCTCACACACTAGTAAAGTAATGCTCAAAATTCTCCAAGCCAGGCTTCAGCAATAGGTGAACTGTGAACTTCCTGATGTTCAAGCTGGTTTTAGAAAAGGCAGAGAAACCAGAGATCAAATTGCCAACATCTGCTGGATCATCAATAATGCCAGAGAGTTCCAGAAAAAACATCTATTTCTGCTTTATTGACTATGCCAAAGCCTTTGACTGTGTGAATCACAATAAATTGTGGAAAATTCTGAAAGAGGTGGGAATACCAGAACACCTGACCTGCTTCTTGAGAAATCTGTATGCAGGTCAGGAAGCAGCAGTTAGAACTGGACACGGAACAAGAGACTGCTTCCAAATTGGAAAACGAGTATGTGAAGACTGTGTATTGTCACCCTGCTTATTTAACTTATATGCAGGGTACATCATGAGAAACATTAGGCTGGAAGAAGCACAAACTGGAATCAAGATTGCCGGGAGAAATATCAATAACCTCGGATATGCAGATGACACCACCTTTATGGCAGAAAGTGAAGAAGAACTAAACAGTCTCTTGATGAAAGTGAAAGAGGGGAGTGAAAAAGTTGGCTTAAAGCTCAATATTCAGAAAACTAATTTCATAATATCTGGTTCCATCATTTCATGGCAAATAGATGGGGAAACAATGGAAACAGTGACTGACTATTTTTTAGACTCCAAAATCACTACAGATGGTGATTGCAGCCATGAAATTAAAAGATGCATACTCCTTGAAAGGAAAGTTATGACCAATCTAGACAGCATATTAAAAAGCAGGACATTACTTTGTCAACAAATGTCCATCTGGTTAAGGCTATGGCTTTTCCAGTAGTCATGTATGGGTGTGAGAGGTGGACTATAAAGAAAGCTGAGCACCAAAGAACTGATGCTTTTGAACTGTGGTGTTGGAGAAGTCTCTTGAGAGTCTCTTGGACTGCAAGGAGGTCCAAATAATCAATCCTAAAGGAGATCAGTCCTGAGTGTTCATTGGGAGGACTGATGTTGAAGCTGAAACTCCAATACTTTGGCCACTTGAGGCAAAGAGCTGACTCATTTGAAAAGACCCTGATGCTGGGAAAGATTGAGGGCAGGAGGAAAAGCGGACTACAGAGGATGAGATGGGTGGATGGCATCACCAACTTGATGGACATGAGTTTGGGTAAACTCTGGGAGTTGATGATGGACAGGAATGCATGGCATGCTGCAGGGCATGGGGTCGCAAAGAGTCAGACACGACTGAGTGACTGAACTGAACTGAACTGAACTAAGGGCTTTGTAATACAAAGCACTGTGCTATGTATTTTATATGTTATTTAATTCTCACAAAACCCATTGAGATAGGTGCCATTATGTTACTTTAAAGTGAAGACATTGATGCTAGGGAGACTACCTAAGAATACCAAATGTATAGTTAGTAAGTAGAGGAGTAGGGATTTGAATCAAAGTTTCCCTGATTTTACCAAATTGCTAACAATTATGATATTCAACTTCCCTATAGATACAGAAAGCAACTTAGAGGAAGGAAAGGAAAGCATTTGAAATGTTTCATAAAAATTAAGTAGAAAAGTGTTTAGCAATTAAAGGAAAGAGACATTTTGTTTAAATTATATAGGTATCTAAACTGATCAAACTGATATTTGTTCAATTTTCAAATTTTCTTTGCCCATAGTAACATAGAAAAGTGCTACTTAACTTCTAAGTTCAATCTTTGTTGGAAGAAACCAGAGGTTTGTGTCCAAAGGCATTTTCTGTAGCATTTGTGAATGGGTTAGTGGTTGAAATCCACTTCCTAATTGTCATGTGTCCACCCACTGCTTTTGTTATAGACTCTGTGGTCATTCCAAGGTCTGGTATGCTAGGAAGGGGCACTCTTTTTTTTTTTTTTTTTTTCCGACTTGATATTTATACTTTCAGCCAAAACAGGATAGATAAAGATTAATTCCATTGCAACAGACTCTATTTCTCATACTTCTCATGTCAAACTTGCAACTGTATTTTGTGAAAACGGTCACAGGACTACAAATAGTCTTACCTTTAGAGGTTATAGTCTTTCCAAAAGGAGTCTGAAACTTCAAGAGATCTCTAAACATTTATGTAGGAATCTTAACCGCAATCCACAATAAACAAACATAGGAAACCATTGGGGTGGCTCCTGAAGTTTAAAACAATATTAAATGTGCTCACATTGCTACTGGGAGATAAAATAATAACAAAAGCAACTGCACAACTAAATATGTTGTTTCCCCACATGGTTGTTTATGTTTCCTTGAGAAGTAAATTTAACTCTTTTGTTGTTGAAATACTTATTGTGTATTTTTTGTTTGTTTTTATTTTTTTAAATTAGTTTATTTATTTTAATTGGAAGATAATTTCTGTACAGTATTGGAGTGGTTTTTGCTATACCTGAAACCCTGTCCCACATCCCTCCCCACCCCATCCCTCTGGGTTGTTGTATTTTTGAATCAAAATCCAAGAGACATAATGAAAATGAAAATGATAATTTGTACAGGTGTTAAGTGTGATCTTAAGTAATATGGATCATAATGTGTATCATAATGATTTCTATCAGTACAGTTTTGTTCATTTTGAAGGTTTAAGTGTTGATATAATCTGAATACATAGAATTAAATACAAATGAAAAAGAAATGCAAATTTCTGCCCTTTTGTCATAATTTCTTCCTCATTTCTTTCACTCGTTCATCCTACAGTTCCTTCTATGGCCTCTGTTCTTATAAGGAAGTGAGAGAACTGCAGAACCACCATCAGAATTGATCCTTCCCATGTAAGAATTTGATACCTAGGATGAAGACTGATTTGTAATGATGGGGAAAAATAACATGTTAATATGTTGTTTATCTATCACAAAAAGAAAAAGATAATAGTTGTAGAGTTTCAGGGAATAGAGAGTTTAATGAAAAAATGGAGGCAGAGAATGAAGAATGATGATATAGAGGTAAAATTTAAAGTGGGTTTAATTCTGAGAAGACTTTTATAGGAAAAGATGGAACACTTCCAGTTTTGGGGAATCAACTTCTGAACTTCTGAATGTCATTTTCTCTGAGGTTTTGGACCCAGAAGCTGTAGCCATACAGAAAAGACAGAGCAAGGTTGAAGCAGTTGTTGACAGAAGGCCTACTTGTAAGACTGGCCCTGGGCTGGTGTCTGGAAAATCTGCCTTTGAAATGTTGATACACTGATAAGGTTGTTTTGCCTGCCTGGAGCACTGAACACCTGCTTTTCTTCTGAAAGTCTGAAATTTCATTTGTTATGGCTCCTCATATGTGCATTTGTGACCATAGTCCAATAAAAACCTTGAACTCTGAACCCCAAACAAGTTTTCCAACACAGACACATTGCTCAATAAAAAGACAAATGCTTTCATTCCTGAAGGTAGGGCTTTCTTAGAGGCCCTCTCAGGGCAGAGCACAGGAAGCTTACGCTGGGATATTCCAGACTCTGCCTTTGTCCTATTCCCTTACTATGGTCTTGCCCTATATGCTTGCTTTGTTGTACTGAGTAAAAGTTCTGTGACTCTTTCTAGAGAATCTGTGAAGGTCTGGATGGTCCCTGTGCCTTCAAACCATTAGTCTGCCAGGCCCCTTCATTTCTCACATTTTTTTTCTACCTAGAATGGACATCATATCAAGTCATTTCAGAGCAGTGCAAGCATCACTCTAAAGTGGAAAGAACATGAGGGATTATATCATTGCCCTACTTGATAGTCCTCCAGTAGGTTCCCATGAAAACTGTTGTCTTCTGACTTTACCAGCAATTCTCAAGGTCTTATACATCTTTGTCTCTCCTCTCTGATTGTCATGTGCTGGCCATACTCAACACCTCCTCCCAATTTCTCAAAAACACCTGGCTTTTATTTTTTTCCCTTTACTTGAGTTCTCTGCTCATGCAGTTAACTCTTTCAGAAAGACTCTCTATAGTGCCCTCAAAACATCTTCATCATTCCTTCTTCTCCCCAACTATTCACCATGCATACACTTAAAGGTGTAAAGGTGTGCACTGTTTTCACCGTTGAGGTCTTAGTTTAAGCATTATTCTCTCAAAGAGGGCTTTTTTGGCTATCCAGTCTTAATTAGTACTTTCTCTTCTCTATTATTTACTTTCATAGCACTCTAATTGTTTCTCTGGTCATTTATCACAGTTTCTAATTGTATATATATTAATATGTATATATATTTTTCTTTTTAATTTGGGCCTTTGCCATTAGTATAAAAATTCCATGAAAACAAAGATGAGTCCAATTTGTTAGTCCTTTGGCTTTAATAGTTGTTAAACAAAATTTTAATTGAAATGCAGGAATCTACATGTGTCCAATAGTACTCAAAGCAAAAAGACCACAGGGAGGAGAACGAACTGTAAAAGAATAAATCTTTAGACAGAAGAAAGTGCATCAATTCTTTGTTTAAATTCTTATCATTCTAACAATTTAGGGATCATATGAATTTTACTTTTATAAGTAGAATAAAGTCTGGGCAATTTGCTGGATATTCTTGAACCAAAGGAAAGTATCTTAAGGAATTTTTTGTAGTAATAAATAAAATACAGAAAAGCCAAGTGTAGGTCAAAGAATAGCATCTCTTTTGTAGAGCAAATTATGTGAGAACGTATAGGGAGAATTTTAAGGACCCTTATCTAATGAGCTTATATATGTCCAAGAGACTCAGGGATTCATCCAAATTCTCTCTAGGCTCAATTTAAACTTTCCACTAAGGAAACATGTAAATGTTCTAGTTCAAGAATTAAGTCAGTCTATCATAACTAAAATGATTGAGAATCAGTTGATCATAGTTATATATGGACTTGTATAAAAATTTCCCCAGTGCCATGGGTTTTGATTTTAATAAACTGATAAATGGGTAAATTTGGCTGCAAACTGATGTTGAGTAAATTTCCATGAAAGTCATTTCCCTAAAAAGGCAAATTTCAGAAAAACTTGATCAATAAAATTTCTGATTCAGGGAAATATTTTGAATTTCAAAAACTTTAATGTTTGTACCCTAAATATAAAGTTTTTAAAGTAGAGTTTTGGGGGTTATGTTTTCCATTGGTAGCAGTTGTTATCAAAATCTTTCAAAATACATAGATATATGTATCATGTATTGTTAATAAAATGTGTTCCTAGAACAGCCTTATATAGTGCCAAAGTTTAGGTATAAATATGGTCAAATCTAGCAACTTTGATTCATTTTGCTGATTTTTAGCCAAAGTAAGATAAGAAACTACATCAAGCCAGTATTTAGGAAACTGTTTAAATATTTTGTTTAAAATAGTTGGTTTTGCAAGGCATACCAACTCTATCAGAGGATCTGTCTTAAAAAAAATTACTTTAAAAAGTTGGAAGCATGCAGCTGCCCTTGCTTAAGAAATGCTTTGAAAAGAATAATATTTATGTACTATGCACCATACATATATTATATGATTCACTAGACACAAAGTGGGCACTCAAATACTTGGTGATTTTTTCATTTATCCAACATAACCAGAAATATATTTTGGGAAGATAATGGATTCTTCTCTTTTTTTTTGTTTAAAGAGGAAAGGCAAATTGCCCCATTTTGTTTGATCTTAAAGAATATAAAATCAGAACTCCACAATATCATACATGTATGCTTAAAACTGGTTCTATTATGTTCATTAGAATGTCTTCTTATGAATTCAATGCTGCTTCTTTTTTTCTTTTTTCTCCTTCTTGTTAAGTAAAAATATCCCCTCTACTAAACTAACTGCATACTCAATCAAAAAAAAAAATTATATGAAGCAAACAGTTGTTTCTTCCCTCTTTGAGTTAAAGCAAATGGAGAAGCAAGTAACAGACTCACAAATTGCTTTTTTCAAGTAGTTTCAAGAAGAGAAGACTGAATCAAATGTGGCCAGCTGGTGTAAAGAAGCTAGCAGACAGGATTCTAGGATGGAGTAGTAAGAATGGGTCTGGGGCCAACCTCCAAGCATTCCAAATCCAACCTCATCCAGTACTAGGTGCTCTTCAAACAACTTCCCAACCTCACTGGTCCTAGTTTCTTCCTCCACATAGTTAGGAAACTACTTATGGGTTGAAAAGCTTCCCTGAAGTCCTAATAAGACAAAGAAGACTATTTTTTTTTTGTACATATCAGCATATCAGGCATTAAATAAGTCAGTTCCTTTCCTTCAGTCCCAGACAAGTCACTCGGCTAGAGAGATTTACACAACTCATCAGTTTTTATTCTGAAATAAATGGCATCCATTAGAGTGAAGTTTTACCCATTTCCCTCTGTTTTTCCTCCTTTTCCTTTATATAAAAAGAGAAGATATTTGGCTCTCCCTCAAATGCTCCTTTTCTCAGTCTTCAAAAAGCTGTTTCTTTTTGACATTCAATCTGAGCTTAAATCATACCTCTTCAGTAGGTCTTTGCTTCTAAAGAAACTGCCTTGAAACTGTTTACCACATAACTGATTTTAGATTGTCTGCCTAATATTGTCAGAGTTGGTTAATTGTCTGTGACTGTTTTGTTTTTTGCATACCCCTGAACAGAATGCAAGCGCCATGGACAATCATAAATATCAAAAAATGAACAAATGTTGAATGAATGAAGGCAGAAAGAACTGAATAGATGCTTGCATTATTCCTTCTATTAATTTTTAAGTCTTTTAAAACCTAGATGATGTATTTGCTGTAGTAGTTGGAAAAGTATTTTGCATATATTTGACATCAATGGCTATTTGTGATTGGAATAAAACATTCCATCTCTTATTTCTTAGGAACAAATTCAGTGCAGCCCTATTTTCTTACACTGCTGCTGCTACTGCTAAGTCGCTTCAGTTGTGTCCAACTCTGTGCGACCCCATAGATGGCCTCTTACCAGGCTCCTCTGTCCCTGGGATTCTCCAGGCAAGAACACTGGAGTGGGTTGCTATTTCCTTCTCCAATGCATGAAACTGAAAATGAAAGTGAAGTCGTTCAGTCGTATCTGACTCTTAGCGACCTCATGGACTTCAGCCTACCAGGCTCCTCCGTCCATGGGATTTTCCAGGCCAGAGGACTGGATTGGGGTGCCATTACCTTCTCCAATTTTCTTACACAACGTACATTATTTCCAATTTTAGCATGTGTGCTGCTGTGTTGAGAACAGGTGTGGCATTTCAGACAATTCTACAGTTGTATATTTTATAGTAAAATAAGCACAATGAGTATTTTATATTAATGTAAAAAGTTTTTTATGTTCAATGACATGTGAATACATCTGCAGTGATTTAGAAACATTGTGAGTTATTTTGCTGTCATTTCGTTTTCTAAATGAAGTCCAGCAGTTTACAGGTACTATTTCAAGTCTATTTAAAAAAATACAGATGGAATTGGGATTACATGTTTAGCAGAAAAGTCAGAATTTTACAGCTAGAAGTGATCTTAGAAATCATTAAGGTTCATCCCTTCTTTCTTATATCAAGAAATTGAGAAAGAAAAGTTACTGGTTTGCCTAAATTCTTATAAATATGTTTAGTAATATCTTACCAGTCTTCATAATTACACTTCTGAAAATGGTATGTAATTTAGCAAGTTACCAAGCTAGCAAAGTAATAATTAGAAAAATAATTAATAAAAAGAGAAAGCTGGATAAACAGAAATAATGCACAATTAACAGTGGTTTATGTCTTCATTTAAAAGTTCATCAGATTTGTGTTGCAAAAAAACCATTCTGGTAGTCTCTCCTCCTCAAGCATTACAAACTTTAACTATTCATAAACAGAGAAAGAACATCTTCTGAGACAGATTCCAACACAAGTCTTCAGGTTTTATCTGAAGTTTCTAAAATTGCACCAGTTTCTAAAGTTTGCAAAAGAGACGTGATTGCTCCGTGTTGCTGTTTTTCATTTTTGTTTGTTTGTTTTCTCTTGATTAGAATTAGTTACATATAGCAGTCTTTAAAAAAAAAAGTAGTATATTTTAATTGGAGGCTAATTACTTTACAATATTGTGGTGGTTTTTGCCATACATTTACATGAATCAGCCATGGGTGTACATGTTTTCTCCATTCTAAACCCCCTCCCACCTTCCTCCCCATCCCATCCCTCAGGGTCATCCCAGTGCACCAGCCCTGAGCACCCTGTCTCATGCATGAAACCGGGACTGGCAATTTATTTCACATATGATAATAGACATGTTTCAATGCTATTCTCTTAAATATCCCACCCTCACCTTCTCCCACAGAGTCCGAAAGTCTGTTCTTTATATCTGTGTCTCTTTTGCTGTCTCACATATAGGGTCATCACTACCATCTTTCTAAATTCCATATATATGCGTTAATATACTGTATTGGTGTTTGTCTTTCTAACTTACTTCACTCTGTATAATAGGCTCCAGTTTCATCCACCTCATTAGAACTGATTCAAATGTATTCTTTTTAATAGCTGAATAATATTCAATTGTGTATATGTACCACAGCTTTCTTATCCATTTGTCTGCCAATGGACATCAGGTTGTTTCCATGTCCTGGCTGTTGTAAACAGTGGTGCGATGAGCATTGGGGTACACGTGTCTCTTTCAATTCTGGTTTCCTCGGTGTGTATGCCCAGCAGTGGCATTGCTGGGTCATAAGGCAGTTCTATTTCCAGCTTTTAAAGGATCTCCACACTGTTCTCCATAGTGGCTGTACTAGTTTGCATTCCGACCAACAGTGTAAGAGGGTTCCTTTTTCTCTGCACCCTCTCCAGCATTTATTTTTTGTGGACTTTTTGATAGAAGCCATTCTGACCAGTGTGAGATTGTACCTCATTGTGGCTTTGATTTGCATTTCTCTGATAATGAGTGATGTTGAGCATCTTTTCAAGTGCTTATTAGCCATGCTTATATCTTCTTTGTCTGTTTAGTTCTTTGGCCCATTTTTTGAGCTGGAATTGAGCTGCAGGAGCTGCTTGTATAGTTTTGAGATTAATTCTTTGTCAGTTGCTTCATTTGCTATTATTTTCTCCCATTCTGAAGGCTGCCTTTTCACCTTGCTTAGAGTTTCCTTTGTTGTGTAGAAGCTTTTAATTTTAATTAGGTCCCATTTGTTTATTTTTGCTTTTATTTCCAATATTCTGGGAGGTGGGTCATAGAGGATCCTGCTGTGATTTATGTCGGAGAGTGTTTTGCCTATGTTCTCCTCTAAGAGTTTTATAGTTTCTGGTCTTATGTTTGGATCTTTAATCCATTTTGAATTTATTTTTGTGTAAGGTGTTAGAAAGTGTTCTAGTTTCATTCTTTTACAAGTGATTGACCAGTTTTCCCAGCACCACTTGTTAAAGAAATTGTCTTTTCTCCATTGTATATTCTTGCCTCCTTTGTTGAAGATAAGGTGTCCATAGGTGTGTGGATTTATCTCTGGGCTTTCTATTTTGTTCCATTGATCTATATTTCTGTCTTTATGCCAGTACCATACTGTCTTGATGACTGTGGCTTTGTAGTAGAGCCTGAAGTTAAGCAGGTTGATTTCTCCACTTCCACTCTTCTTTCTCAAGATTGCTTTCACTCTTTGAGGTTTTTTGTATTTCCATACAGATCTTGCAATTATTTGTTCTAGCTCTGTAAAAAATACTGTTGGTAGTTTGGTAGGGATTGCATTGAATCTATAGATTGCTTTGGATAGCATACTCATTTTCACTACATTGATTCTTCCGATCCATGAACATGGTATATTTCTCCATCTATGAGTGTCCTCTTTGATTTCTTTCACCAGTGTTTTATAGTTTTCTACATATAGTTCTTTTGTTTACGTAAATTTATTCCTAAATATTTTATTCTTTTCGTTGCAGTGGAGAATGGAATTGTTTCCTTAATTTTTCTTTCTGTTTTCTCATTGTTAATGTATAGGAATGCAAGGGATTTCCGTGTGTTGATTTTATATCCTGCAACTTTACTATATTCATTGATTAGCTCTAGTAATTTTTTGGTGATGTCTTTAGGGTTTTCTATGTAGAGGATCATGTCATCTGCAAACAGTGAGAGTTTAACTTCTTCTTTTCCAATCTGGATTCCTTTTATTTATTTTTCTTCTCTGATTGCTGTGGCTAAAACTTCAAAAACTATGTTGAATAGTAGTGGTGAGAATGGGCACCCTTGTCTTGTTCCTGACTTTAGGGGAAATGCTTTCAATATTTCACCATTGAGGATAATGTTTGCTGTGGGTTTATCATATATGGATTTTATTATGTTGAGGTACGTTCCTTCTATGCCTGCTTTCTGAAGGATTTTTATCATAAATGGATGTTAAATTTGGCAAAGGCTTTCTCTGCATCTATTGAGATAATCATATGGTTTTTATCTTTCAATTTGTTAATGTAGTTTATCACATTGATTGATTTGCAAATATTGAAGAATCCTTGCATCCCTGGGATAAACCCCACTTGGTCATGATGTATGATCTTTTTAATATGTTGTTGGATTCTGTTTGCTAGCAGTTTGTTAAGGATTTTGCATTTACATTCATCAGTGATATTGACGTGTAGTGTTTTTTTCATGGCAAATTTGTCAGGTTTTGGTATTAGGGTGACGGTGGCCTCTTAGAATTAGTTTGGCAGTTTACCTTCTGCAATTTTACCAAAGAGTTTGAGTAGGAGAAGTGTTAGCTATTCTCTATTTTTTGTATAATTCTTCTGTGAAGCCATCTGATCCTGGGCTTTTGTTTGTTGGAAGATTTCTGATTATAGTTTTGATTTCCATGCTTGTGTTGGGTCTGTTAAGATTTTCTATTTCTTCCTGGTTCAATTTGGGAAAATTATACTTTTCTAAGAATCTGTCCATTTCTTCCAAGTTGTCCATTTTATTGGCATATAGTTGCTGATAGTAGTCTTTTATGATCTTTTGTATTTCTGTGTTGTCTGTTGTGATCTCTCCATTTTCATTTCTAATTTTGTTGATTTGTTTTCTCTCCCTTTTTTTCTTGATGAGTCTGGCTAATGGTTTGTCTATTTTATTTATCTTCTCAGAGAACCAGCTTTTAGCTTTATTGATTTTTGCTGTGGTCTACTTGTTTCTTTTTCATTTATTTCTGCCCTAATTTTTATTATTTCTTTTCTTCTACTAACCCTGGGGTTCTTCATTTCTTCTTTTTCAAGTTGCTTTAGGTGTAGAGTTAGGTTATTTATTGATTTTTCTCCTGTTTCTTGATGTAAGCTTATATTGCTATGAACCTTCCTTTTAGTATGGCTTTTTCTGAACTCCATAGGTTTTGGGTTGTTGTATTTTTATTTTCATTCATTTCTATGCATATTTTGATTTCTTATTTGATTTCTTCTATGATTTGTTGATTATTCAGAAGTGTGTTGTTTAGCTTCCATATGTTTGTATTTTTAATAGTTTTTTTTCCCTGTAGTTGACATCTAATCTTATCACATTGTTATTAGAAAAAAATACTTGAGATGATTTCATTTTTTTTGAGTTTACCAAGGCTAGATTTACAGCCCAGGATGTGCTCTATCCTGGAGAAGGTTCCGTGTGCACTTGAAAAAAAGGTGAAATTCATTGTTATGGGGTGAAATGTCCTATAGATATCAATTAGGTCTAACTGCTGCATTATATCATTTAAAGTTTGCTAATTTTCTATTAAGTTGATTTATCCATAGGTGTGAGTGGGGTACTAATGTCTCCCACTATTATTGTGTTACTGTTAATTTCCCCTTTCATACTTGTTAACATTTGCCTTACATATTGCAGTACTCCTATGTTGGATGCATATATATTTATAATTGTTACATATTCTTCTTGGATTGATCCTTTGATCATTATGTAGTGTCCTTCTTTGTCTCTTTCACAGCCTTTATTTCAAAGTCTATTTTATCTGATATGAGTATCGCTACTCCTGATTTCTTTTGGTCTCCATTTGTGTGAAATATCTTTTTCCAGCCCTTCACTTTCAGTCTGTATATGTCCCTTGTTTTGAGGTGGGTCTCTTGTAGAAAGCATATATAGGGGTCCTGTTTTTGTATCAGTTCAGCTAGTCTTTGTCTTTTGGTTGGGTATTCAACCCATTTACGTATAAGGTAATTATTGATAAGTATGATCCCATTGCCACTTACTTTGTTGTTTTGGGTTCATGCTGATAAACCTTTTCTGTGTTTCCTGTCTAGAGAAGATCCTTTAGCATTTGTTGAAGAGGTGGTTTGTCTGTAAAGCTTTTGATTTCTCCTTCATATTTGAATGAGATCCTTCCTAGGTACAGTAATCTGGGTTGTAGGTTTTTGTCTTTCATCAGTTTAAGTATGTCCTGCCATTCCCTTCTGGCCTGAAGAGTTTCTATTGAAAGATCAGCTGTTAACCTTATGGGAATCACTTTGCATGTTATTTTGTTGTTTTTCATTGCTTCTTTTTAAAAAAATGATAATAGTAAAAGTATATCTAGGAATTTCTCTGGATCTGTTGAGGGCTATGTGGGGTCAGTTCAGTTTGATAGTTCCTTGTTCCAGCTTATATTTCTTCTCAGGTACTCCACAAAGGCACAGATTAGGTTGGGCCTGCATTTTGTGCCCTTCCCAGGTCCAAGCAGCTCAGGTGACCAGGTTCTTGGCAAGCACACTCTCCCCAGGTGGGTGGTGCATCTTATCACCTCCTCAGTCCCAGCTGCTCAGTTTCCCAAGTGCACTGTGAGAGCACCATCTCAGGTTTGCCACACATCTCCTCTGGGGAGCTGATCTCTGACTGCAACCCTCCTGGCAGATGTCAACCATCCAGGATCCCAGGAAGACTTGGCTAGCAACTGGGTGCCTGCTCACAATTTGGTGGAGGATGCTGTCTCTGGGGCCAGATTGCCCCTTGCCTTCCTACCCTTGCTGAGCCCACCTGCCATTCTTCCTCCAATGCAGAAAGGGGCCGGTCCATAGCTGGCTAGCTCTCCTTTGTTATTCATTCAGCCCTTTGTTCTGTAAGCAGGCCAGGTTGTGCTTTAGAGCTTTCAAGGGGAAAGTTCTTTCTCTCTCACTTGTTTTTCCTCTCTCTGGCTATCCCACAGTTTGGGTTGCTATCTCACATTAGCTCCCTCAGCTTATTCTCAGGGCATTCAGGCCCAGTCCTTACCCTAAGCATGTAGCCCATGTCTCCCTGTTCAGCCCCCTCTTGCTGCTGGCAGACCCAAGCGTCTGGGCTACTTCTCCACTGGGAGTTGTAGTCAGTTCAGTTCAGTCTCTCAATCATGCCCGACTCTTTGCGACACCATGAATCGCAGCACGCCAGACCTCCCAGTCCATCACCAACTCCTGGAGTTCTCTCAGATTCACGTCCATCAAGTCAGTGATGCCATCCAGCCATCTCATCTTCTGTTGTCCCTTCTTCTCCTCCCCCAAACCCTCCCAGCATCAAACTGTTTTCCAATGAGTCAACTCTTCGCAAGAGGTGGCCGAAGTACTAGAGCTTCAGCTTTAGCATCATTCCTTCCAAAGAAATCCCAGGGTCGATTTCCTTCAGAATGGACTGGTAGGATCTCCTTGCTGCCCAAGGGACTCTCAAGAGTCTTCTCCAACACTACATTTCAAAAGCATCAATTCTTCAGTGCTCACCCTTCTTCACAGTCCAACTCTCACATCTATACATGACTACTGGAAAAACCATAGCCTTGACTAGACGGACCTTATTTGGCAAAGTAATATCTCTGCTTTTTAATATGCAACTAGTCTGGCCATAACTTTTCTTCGAAGGAGTAAGCGTCTTTTAATTTCATGGCTGCAATCACCATCTCCAGTGATTTTGGAGCCCCCAAAAATAAAGTCTGACACTGTTTCCACAGTTTCCCCATCTATTTCCCATGAAGTGATGGGACCAGATACCGTGATTTGTTTTCTCAATGTTGAGCTTTAAGCCAACTTTTTCACTCTCCTTTTTCACTTTCATCAAGAGGCTTTTTAGTTCCTCTTCACTTTCTGCCATAAGGGTGGTGTCATCTGCATATCTCAGGTGATTGATATTTCTCCCAGCAATCTTGATTCCAGCTTGTGTTTCTTCCAGTCCAGTGTTTCTCATGATATACTCCGCATAGATGTTAAATAAGCTGGGTGACAATATACAGCTTTGATGTATTCCTTTACCTATTCGGAACCAGTCTGTTGTTCCATGTCCAGTTCTAACTGTTGCTACCTGGCCTGCATACAGATTTCTCAAGAGGCAGGTCAGGCGGTCTGGTATTCCCATCTCTTTGAGAATTGTCCACAGTTTATTGTGATCCACACAGTCAAAGGCTTTGGCATAGTCTATAAAGCAGAAATAGATGTTTTTCTGGAACTCTCTTGCTTTTTCCATGACCCAGCAGATGTTGGCAATTTGATCTCTGGTTCCTCTGCCTTTTCTAAAACCAGCTTGAACATCAGGAAGTTCACGGTTCACGTCCTTCCAAAGCCTGGCTTGGAGAATTTTGAGCATTACTTTAATAGCATGTGAGATGAGTGCAATTGTGACATAGTTTGAGCATCCTATGGCACTGCCTTTCTTTGGGATTGGAATGAAAACTGACCTTTTCCAGTCCTGTGGCCACTGTTGAGTTTTCCACATTTGCTGGCATATTGAGTGCAGCACTTTCACAGCATCATCTTTCAGGATTTGAAATAGCTCAACTGGAATTCCATCACCTCCACTAGCTTTGTTCATGGGATGCTTTCTAAGGCCCTCTTGATTTCACATTCTAGGATGTCTGGCTCTAGGTGAGTGATCACACCATCATGATTATCCGGGTTGTGAAGATCTTTTTTGTACAGTTCTTCTGTGTATTCTTGCCACCTCTTCCAAATATCTTCAACTTCTGTTAGGTCCATATCATTTCTGTCCTTTATCGAGCCCATCTTTGCATGAAATGTTCCCTTGGTGTCTCTAATTTTCTTGAAGAGATCTCTAGTCTTTCTCATTCTGTTCTTTTCCTCTATTTCTTTGCATTGACCACTGAAGAAGGCTTTCTTATTTCTTCTTGCTATTCTTTGGAACTCTGCATTCAGATGCTTATATCTTTCCTATTCTCCTTTGCTTTTCACTTCTCTTCTTTTCACAGCTATTTGTAAGGCCTCCCCAGACAGCCATTTTGCTTTTTTGCATTTCTTTTCCATGGGGATGATCTTGATCCCTGTCTCCTGTACAGTATCATGAACCTCTGTCCATAGTTTATCAGGCACTGTACAAAAAAGATCTTCACGACCCAGATAATCACGATGGTGTGATCCCTCACCTAGTGCCAGACATCCTGGAATGTGAAGTCAAGTGGGCCTTAGAAAGCATCAGTACAAACAAAGCTAGTGAAGGTGATGAAATTCTAGTTGAGCTATTTCAAATCCTGGAGGATGGTGCTATGAAAGTGCTGCACTCAATATGCCAGGAAATGTGGAAAACTCAGTAGTAGCCACAGGACTGGAAAAGGTCAGTTTTCATTCCAATCCTAAAGAAAGGCAATGCCAAAGAATGATCAAACTACCACAGAATTGCAACTCATCTCATAGGCTAGTAAAATAATGTTCAAAATTCTTCAAGGCAGGCTTCAGCTATTCGTAAACTGTGAGCTTCCAAGTGTTCAAGCTGGTTTAGAAAAGGCAGAGGAACCAGAAATCAAATTGCCAACATCCACTGGTTCATAGAAAAAGCAAGAGGTGTCCAGAAATACATCTATTTCTTCTTTATTTACTAAGCCAAAGTCTTCGCCTGTGTGAATCACAATAAACTGTGGAAAATTCTCAAAGAGATGTGAGTACCAGACCACCTGACCTGCCTCTTGAGAAACCTATATGCAGGTCAGGAAGCAACAGTTAGAACTGGACATGGAACAACAGACTGGTTCCAAATAGGAAAAGGAGTACATCAAGGCTGCATATTGTCACTCTGCTTATTTAACTTATATTCACAGTACATCATGAGAAATGCTGGGCTGGAAGAAACACAAGCTGGAATCAAGACTGCCAGGAGAAATATCAATAACCTCAGATATGCAGATGACACCACCCTTATGGCAGAAAGTGAAGAGGAACTAATAAGCCTCTTGATGAAAGTGAAAGAGGAGAGTGAAAAAGTTGGCGTAAAGCTCAACATTCAAAAAACTAAGATCATGGCATCTGGTCCCATGACTTCATGGGAAATAGATGGGGAAACAGTGAAAACAGCGTCTGACTTATTTTTGGGGGCTCCAAAATCACTGGAGATGGTGACTGCAGCCATGAAATTAAAAGATGCTTACTCCTTGGAAGGAAAGTTATGATTAATCTAGATAGCATATTAAAAAGCAGAGCTATTACTTTTTGAACAAATGTCCATCTAATCAAGGTAATGGTTTTTTGAGTGGTCATGTTTGGATGTGAGAGTTGGACTATAAAGAAAGCTGAGCACTGAAGAATTGATGCTTTTGTACTGTGGTGTTGAAGAAGACTCTTGAGAGTCCCTTGGACTGCAAGGAGATCCAACCAGTCCATCCTAAAGGAGACCAGTCCTGGTGTTCATTGGAAGGACTGATGCTGAGGCTGAAACTCCAGTACTTTGGCCACCTCATGCGAAGAGTTGACTCATTGGAAAAGACTCTGATCCTGGGAGGGATTGGGGACAGGAGGAGAAGGGGACAACAGAGGATGAGATGGCTGGATGGAATCACCAACTCGATACACATGAGTTTCAGTGAACTCTTGAGTTGGTCATGGACAGGGGGGCCTGGCGTGCTGCGATTTATGGGCTTGCGAAGACTTGGACACAACTGAGCGACTGAACTGAACTGAACGTCCTTTTGAACAGAATGGGTTGCTTTTCTTGGTACCTGGTATCCTTCACCAGCTTTCGATAGTTGTTTTGTGGAATTTGGTCAGTGTTCTAATGATCTTTCAATGAATTTGTGGGGGAGAAAGTTGCCGGGGGCCAGCGTGAGGAACTCCGCGCATGGCAAAGGTCATGAGGAAGGAGGCTTGGCATACGCAAAGGCGTGATCAAGCCTCAGGAAACCCCCTGTTCCCAAGCATCTAACCCCAAAACCAGAGTCTGTTTTATGCTCTCACCTACACCTCTGACTTTACGGGGGGCTCTCCCCCATAACTGTTTCTCTCGGAGAAGGAGTAAATGTGCAGCTCCAAGGCAATAAAAATTCTTGGGCGTGACAAGACTGTTTCAGCTTACGGACTGCTCTGAAGGTTATCTAGCCTACCTGTATAGGTTCGTCCGGCCACATGTGATTGTTTATAGCCTCCCAATCTGAGAGGCAGGAGATGTTTTAGACTTACTAAAGGCAAATTCTTTTGGGGAATTAGAAATTATTAGTATAATGGGTTGGTTAGGAATTATATTGGTGAAGGGTTTTTCATTTGTTGTGTCAATAATTGCTGCTAATTCCCTGCTCTGGGTGGGACAAGGATGTTTCAGGTCAAACCTCTCTGCTGACAGACTAGCTTGTGTGACAGGATTATCCATACTCCTGCCACATGATTGTTTACTACCTCTCAACCATAAACAGCAGAGAGAGTTTTGGAGTATTTTGAGAGTCTTAATTAGCATAGGGCTTTTTCTTCTTGTTGAGTCAATGATTGCCGCCAGGCCTCCATATCCTTAGGCACCTGGGAATATATTAATCAATGTATTTGGAATATAGCAAAGGAAATATAGTAGGTTTTTTTTTTTTTAATATAGTAGTTTTTGATGTTAGCAATACTAAACTTTTTGAGTTAATGGATTTTCTCTTCTGTAATAGATCACTGTACTTTGTTATAAATCACTGTGTCCTTGCTATGTAAAAATGTAACTTTATCATATCTTAAGACTAAATAGATCTTAAGGGGAGCATTGGTGAAAGGATTTTCATTTGTTGGGCTGATGTTTGCTGCTAAATCTCCATGTTCCCTACCCTTATAATGAATATAACTAACATATAGAAGAAATAAGTATTAACCTTTAAGCATATAGGAGAAATAAATATTAACCTTTAAGACTAATCATGTTAACCTTGGGTTAAATAAATTCCTTTCTTGATTGTAACTCACTACACCCTCACCCTATAGGAATGCAACTTTATTTGGAGGGTGGTGCCTGGTTTAAGAAAAAACACACTTGGAAAAAATAAGTTTTTTGGTTATCAGAAAGAAAGGATCATAAAATGTCAGCAGGTCTCACTCATGGCCAGAAGATGATGTAATATCCCTAAGACCTTTTTTTATACATTTATGTGAAGCACCTGATTTTAATAAAGGTCAGGACTGCTGACCCCCACGTGACTCTGTATTCATCCCTATGTGTAACAAAAGGTACATAAGCTAACCCAAAAATAAAGACATCGGATCAGTTTCCAGAAAGACTGATTCCCCCATGTTGCTTCTTTCTTGCTCCCGTTTTTCTGGCTGAATTCCCATCTGGAGCATGGATGCTATTCCACGTAATCCAAGTTATTCAGCCTCTTTTTCTCCACTAATCTTCCTACTACACTATCCATTTCTAATCTCTCTACATCTGTGATTAAATATGTATTTTTCCAAAGACGCCGACTCTGTCCCCACCTTCGAATCACCCTGGATCCACCGGGGCTGGACCCCGGCAGAAAGTGATCTCCCCGTCCTATTCTTTTGCCATCTTTGAATATACCCTACATATATTAATCTTAAAGAAATAGTGATATGTGATATTAATATGAATTTCCTTGGTAGCTTCATATGGCAATGAAGCCACCTGCAATGTAGGAGACTTCACTTTGATCCCTGGATTGGGAAGATCCCTTGGAGAAGGAAATGGCAGCCTTCTCCAGTATTCTTGCCTGGAGCATCCTATGGACAGAGAAGCCTGGCAGTCTATAGTCCATGGGATTGCAGAGTAAGATATGATTGAGTGACTAACACTATTAACTAATATTGATATATTTAAAGATGCATTCTTTATGGACCTCAATTTCTGTCCTATAATGGAGAAATCTCAAAAATATGGCAACATGATGAAAAAAGCAATAATTTCGAGTGTGATACTTTTGTAAGGGAATTGAAGAAAATCATTGAAAAAAGACAGCATTGTTGTAGTTCAATCGCTCAGTCATGTCTGACTGTTTGTGCCCCATGGATGCAGCATGGTGGTCTTCTCTGTCCTTCACCATCTCCAAAGCTTGGTCAAACTCATATCCATTGAGTTGGTGATGCCATCCATCACATCTTCTGTTGTTCCCTTCTCTTCCTGCCTTCAATCTTTCCCAGTCATCAGGGTCTTTTCCAATAAGTCGGCTCTTCACTGTACGTGGTCAAAATATTGAAGCTTCACCTTCAGCATCAGTTTTTCCAAAGAATATTCAGGATTGATTTCATGATTGACTGGTTTGATCTCCTTACTCTCCAAAGGACTCTCAGGAGTCTTCTCCAATACCAGATTTCAAAAGCATCAGTTCTTCAGTGCTCAGCCTTCATTATGGTCCAACTCTCACATCTATAAATGACTACTGAAAAAACCATGGCTTTGACTATATGGATCTTTGTTGGAAAAGTAATGTCTCTGCTTTTTAATATGCTCTGTGGGTTTGTCATGTCTTTTCTTCCAAGAAGCAAGCATCTTTTAATTTCATGGCTACAGTCACTGTCTGCAGTGATTTTGGAGCCCCCCAAAATGAAGTCTATCACAGTTTCCATTGTTTCCCCATCTATTTGTCATGAAGTGATGGGACTGGATGCCATGATCTTAGTTTTCTGAATGTTGAATTTTAAGCCAGTTTTTTCGCTCTCCTCTTTCACCTTCATCCAGAAGCTCTTTAGTTCCTCTTTGCTTTCTACCATAATAAGGGTGGTATCATATACATATCTGAGGTTATTGATATTTCTCCAGGCAATCTTGATTCCAGCTTGTGCTTCATACAGTCTGGAGTTTCACACTATGTACTCTGCATATAAGTTAAATAATCAGGTGACAATATACAACCTTGATGTATTCCTTTCCCAATTTGGAATCACTCTGTTGTTCCATGTACAATTCTAATTGTTTTTTTCCTGATCTGCATACAGGTTTTGCAGGAGGGAGGTAAGGTGGTTTGGTATTCTTATCACTTTAAAAATTTTCCACAGTTTGTTGTGATACACACAGTCAAAGGCTTTAGAGTAGTCAATAAAGCAGAAGTAGATGTTTTTTCTGGAATCCTCTTGATTTTTCTATGATCCAGTAAATATTGGCAATTTGATCTATGGTTCCTTTGCCTTTTCTAAATCCAGCTTGTCCATCTGACTGCTGAAGCCTGGTTTGGAGAATTTCAAGCATTACTTTGTTAGCATTTGAAATGAGTGCACTTATACGATAGTTTGAACAATTTTTGCCATGGCACTTCTTTGGGATTGAAATGAAAACTGACCTTTTCCAGTCCTGTGGCCACTGCTGAGTTTTCCAAATTTGCTGGCATATTGGATGCAGCACTTTCACAGCATCTTCTTTTAGCATTTGAAATAGTTCAGCTGGAATTCCATCATCTCCACTAGCTTTGTTCATAGTGATGCTTTCTAAGGCCCATTTGACTTCACATTCCAAGATGTCTGGCTCTAGATTAGTGATCACATCATCGCAGTTATCTGGTCATCAAGATATTTTTTGTGTAGTTCTGTGTATTCTTGCCACCTCTTAATCTCTTCTGCTTCTGTTAAGTCCGTACCATTTCTGTCCTTTATTGTGCCAATCTTTGAATGAAGTTTTCCTTTGGTATCTGTAATTTTCTTGAAGAGACCTCTAATCTTTCCCATTCTATTGTTTTCCTCTATTTCTTTGCATTGTTCACTTAGGAAGGCTTTTTTTTTTAAATCTCTCTTCGCTATTCTTTAGAATTCTGCATTCAGATAGGTATATATTTTCTTTTCTCCTTTGCCTTTCACTTCTGTCTCTCTCTCTTTCTTTTTTTCCTTAGTTATTTGTAAGGCCTCCTCAGAGAATCATATTACCTTTTTGGTTTCTTTTTGGGGGGATTGTTTTGATCATGGCTTCCTATACAATGTTTGAACCTCCATCCATATCTTTTTTCACTTCCTAAAGTTAAGACAGTAGATTTCACTGATGATTGAGTTTCAGAGTGTCTTCTTGACACTAACATATTGTGTTCATTGACAGCATATTATGATATAATGTATTCATTTGCTGGAGAAAATTTTGTGGTAAGATTTTATCTTGCATAAGTTAAATAGTGGTACCTACTAAGGAAGTGAAAGCCTGATTTTTAGTGCAGGTTGCTTCATATGGATGATTTATTTTTACCCCTAGTATCAGCATTTCCCAAACTGTGCTTACTTCTCATTTCACCTAATTCTACCCACCAGAAACTCAGAGCCAAAGGTGAGACCTGGTTGAAATAAGACCTCAAAATCCTGTGGTGCAAATATGTTACGCTTTGTTCTTGACTATACTTCTTTTGCTTACCATATTGTTAAATGTTTTCTAACTTATTATTTCACATATTTTATATAAAGTCCCTGGTATCACTTTATGTATAGTAAGATATTAAGAAGAGGTATAAGTTAAAAACCTCCCACATAGAGTTGTACATCGTTATTTGAGGGTTTCATGTTTGCAAATTCACTACTTGCTTAAAGTTATCTGTGACCCCCAAATCTATGCTTGCTGCCTCCACTGTCATGCATACCCCCTCAGAGTGTGGAAAATGAGAGTCCTCTGACACATATGTTCCCAAAGGAATAGAAAAAAGTGGTATTCTGCCTTCTTGTTTCCCTTCTCATACTGTAAACAACGGGCTATTTAGTGATCCATTTAGTGCTGCATTTTTTCTTTCACACTTGTGGATTTTTCGTTGGTTATTTTGCTATTTAAAACAGCCAGCAGTGATCTAGTGCTGTCTTGTATTTCTAAGCTTAAAAAGTCTGTGATGTAACTTACAGAGAAAATATGAGTGTTAGACAAGCTTTGCTCAGGTGTGAGTTATGGTGCTGTTCGCTGTGAGTTCAGTGTTCAAGAATCAATAATACAGTATATCCAGACCAAGTAAGAGATAAATGGCAAATCCATATGCAAGGCAGCTTTGAAAAGCACTAAGATAACATCTGTCATGTGTGAGGAAGCCATAGAAATGATAGAAAAGCAGCTACCTCTGTGAATCCATGAGATGAGAATGGTCCTAGTCACAGTGTTACTCAGAGAAACAGAATCAATATGATGTGTATATACACAGACAGAAAGATTAATTTTAAGAAATTGGCTCATATGATTGTGGAGGGTTGTTAAGTCCAAAATCTGATGGAGTGGGAAGCAGTTTGGAGATAGCAGTTGTAGTCCAATAGCATTCTGCTGGCAGAATACCTTCTTTGGGGAGAAAGCGAGATTGTTGTATTAATAAGCTCTTCAACTGACTGAATGATGCCCTTCCATATCATGATGGATCATTTCATTTTACTCAAAATTCAATTTGTGTTCATCTCATCTGAAAAACCACATTCACAGAAACGTCTAGAATAACATTTGATCAAATATCTGGGGAACAGGCACTATGCCCATCCAAGTTGACACACAAAATTGACCATCACAAAGCCAAAAAATAAATAAATAAGCACAGTGTTACTGTAAGACTGAAAGCCAAAAATACTTATGGTAACATTACCCTGGGTCAGGAAAATACTAGACCTTTCTTGGTTAATATTTTTGGGTAGTTAATTGTTTATAAGAAATATATATTGAATGAGGTGTCTTTAAAGAAAACACATACAAAACAAACTTATGTATTGTGGAATTACAAAACATACTGTGACAAGACAACTCTTGGGAACCTAACCCTTTATTTCCTAGGAGCAATGGCTCAGTATTTGCTAATTCAATGTTTGTGACAATATTCTAGAACATAACTACTCTGAATGACTAGAATCAACTATACATACAGATGGTACATAAATCTATCTCCCTTATCTTACTCTTATGGTGATCCGCAGATCAGACATCCTAAGGCTAATGGTTTCTTTCCCTGGATGTCTAAAAGGAAAATTAACCCCCAAATGGCAAAGATTAAATTATCTTTTCCACCACTAATATTGTTTCTTTCCCCCCCGAAATCCTATGCTTTCTCTACATTCTTTAACTCAGTGAAAAGACTCTTCATCCAGTCAGCCAACCAAACCAAAAATTGGAACTCCAGTTTTACTTTTTTTTTTTTCCTGTAACACCACTCCACGACTACTTGATCAACACATTCTAGTTCTGTTTATTTGCTTATATTTTTACCTTTTACTATTTTTCAATTCAACTGTGTCTCATCATCTGTGTAGTATAGATGGGTAACTAAGAACACTTGTGTTATGGTCAGATGGAACCAATTTTGATGTTCAGAAAAGGAAATAGAGTTGACTCCACAACTGAGTAGATGGAAAGTATTGAGTAAATTAACTTGTATAAACCTCAGTTTCCTCATTTGCACCATGTAGATAATGAAACTACCCATATCATCATATAATGTTGAGCATTACCTCTCAACAGAGACACATAAGCATAGTACAACTGTGGCTGACACTGTTACTCCAGAAAGTGGTTATTCTTGTTAGTCTATAAATCAGTCACTGTGCTAAGTGCTAGAAACATAACAGTGAATAACATATCCTTGGCTTCCATACTCGTTTTGTTGTTGCTTAGTGGCTCAGTTGTGCCTGACTCTTTGTCACCTGCTGGACTGCAGCATGCCAGACTTCTCTGTCCTTTACTATCTCCCAGAGTTTGCTCAAACTCATGTCCATTAAGTCAGTAATGCCATCCAACCATCTTGTCCTCTGTTGTCCCCTTCTCCTCCTGCCTTCAATCTTTCCCAGAATCAGGGTCTTTTCCAATGAATCAGCTCTTCGCAGTAGGTGACCAAAGTATTGGAGCTTCAGCTTCAGCATCAGTCCTTCCAATGAATATTCAGGGTTGATTTCCTTTAGGATTGACTGGTTTGATCTCCTTGCAGTCCAAGGGATTCTCAAGAGTCTTCTCCAACACCACAGTTCAAATGTATCAATTCTTTGGTGTTCAACCTTCATGGTCCAATTCTCACATCCATACATGACTGCTAAAAAATCCATATGGTATGGCTATCCATACCATAGCCCATACACATAATGTTCATAGTCTATTTGTTGAAATTCTATTTAAATACTGTACTTAGGGTCATCTTCAGTTATGCTCTCTTTTTTGCTTAATTTCCTCTATTTTCTTTTTTCACATTTGGAAACAATGAAAAAATTAGAGCAAGAGTTGATATGAAAAGATAGAAAATGTCTTTATTGCATTTCTTCAACATTATCTCATAAGGATTAGTCCAATTCATTTCCAGCAAAGGCAGTTATCAAAGGGTTAGGTTTCTTCCTCCACTGAAGTTTATTTTCTCCACAAGATTGAAATGATTCCATTTGTTTCTTATTTTCATCAACACACTGTAACTATCCTGAAGAACTGTGTCTTTAATTATTGTGCTTTGTACCCAAGACAGACTGCAAAGACCAGGACAAAGCAAAGCAAGGAAGAATGTCTTTGAATTCATATTTCAATCACATTGTTGTTTAATCATAGATTAAAGATGTGGACAAATAACTGCTAACATGGGGCCTGGAGACAATGACAATGGGGGTGTTTTGCAGATGTTTACATGTTACTGGGAACTCCTGGGATATACCAAAACAACTACGCCTATTATCTCTGTGTCAATGCCTCTAAAGCAGCACTGCTCAGACATATGGAACAGGTTTTTCTCTACCCAGAAAGAAATTAAAATTTACAGAAAGGAAGTAGAATGAGTAGACAGAGAATTCATTTATTATGTGGCTCCTGTGGACCATATTATCCAGGGAACAACACTGAGTAGGCCCCACACAGTAATGGCTTTTATAACTGATTCTAACATATGTGTACAGCATTTGAAATTTCTCCGAAGTTGAACTCTTTGAAATGCAGCTGAGATCTCTTCAGTTCAAAGGGGAATACCAACACTTTGAACAAAATTTTTGCAGTCTGTCATTTTTAAAGGATCCATCTATCCACCAAAGAGTATAGGTTACACTGTAAATCCCAAATCAGCATAGATTATTATTATGCTTTAACTTTTCATACCACCTAGCACTCTAGATGGCACCCCAATCCAGTCCTCTTGCCTGGCAAATCCCATGGATGGAGGAGCTTGGTAGGTTGCAGTCCATGAGGTCACAAAGAGTCAGACACTTACTGAGCGACATCCCTTTCACTTTCCACTTTCATGCATTGGAGAAGGAATGGCAACCCACTCCAGCGTTCTTGCCTGGAGAATCCCAGGGACGGGGGAGCTTGGTGGGCTGCCATCTATGGGGTCACACAGAGTTGGACATGACTGAAGTGACTTAGCAGCAGCAGCAGCACTCTAGAAGATAATTCTGATTTTATTTGGTAGGTTAACAGGTGAGGATAAGAAAGCCTTTTTCATGGGGCATCTTTTGTTTCCAAGAAGAAAACACACACTTGTAAATTCTTTTTCAGGTGAGACTCAATAGAAAAACATTATCTCTAGCAAACATCAATTTATTGGGGGGGAAAAAAGATGAGTGCCATACAAAGACCAAAAGTATTAAATATTGCTTCACAAAAATGAATAAATAGATAAAACGTATTTAGTCCCCAATTTTGCTCTCTAAAAGACTGAATTTTAGTTGTGTCTTCTCTATATATTCACTTTTGATGTTGCCTTCAAAATATTCCTTCTTGGCAAACTTCTTTTGCAGCAACAGGAGACAAATTAGACAATAAAGAGAGTCTCAAAGCAAAGCAGGGTAAAATGTCTTTCAATGCAAATTTCACATCATTGTTTTCATCATGAGATTAAAGATGTGTACAAATAAGAGCTGGTGTGGAGCCTGGAGACAGGGAGTGGGGTGTTTTACAGATGTTCAGAAATTATTAAGAATTACAAGTGGGTGTGCCAAGAGACTGTGGCAATTATTTCCAGTAGAATAGGAACAGAATAAAAAACTAACCATATTTGTGATCACATTGTTGTATAGGAATTGGACTTGTAGTATATATTTTAAATTTTTAAAAAGTCTTTACTAAATTTGTTATAATATTGCTTCTGTTGTTTGCTTTCTGGTTTTTTGGTCATGAGGCACATGGAATCTTAGCTCCCTGACCAGGGATTCAATGCACACCCCCTGCTTTTGAAGGGGAAGTCTTACTCATTGGACCACCAGGGAAAATCTCATATTTTTGCAAATATGAAATAAAGGCAATTTTTACATCAACTATGGTCCTGATTTTTAGTTTCTCAAAAAGAAAAATAATCCTCTTGGACAGAATGAGAGAGGTAAAAATATTATTTTTGCCTTCAAAGTGGGGAATACAGTTTATACAGGCTTTCCAGATGATGCTAATGGTAAAGAACCTACCTGCCAATACAGGAGACATAAGAGATGTGGATTCAGTCCCTGGGTGGGGAAGATCCCATGGAGGAGAGCATGGCAACCACTCCAGTCCAGTGTTCTTGCCTGGAAAATCCCACGGACAGAAAATCCTGGTGGGCTACAATCCATAGAATCACAAAGAATCAGACACGACTGAAGTGACTTAGCACACATGCATGGTTTTTACTCATGAGAAATAATATGTATACATTTTCTTCACGCCTACAAAAACTGGTAGGGAAAGAGAAAAAAAAAACTAAAATTTTGAAGCCTTTATTCTTCTTATGCTGCAGAAATAAGGTTATTTAATATAGTGAGCTATCTCTTTGGGAATTTTCCTCATGACTAATGAAGCTGATTATCTTTTTATGTAATTATGTATCTTCTTCTGTGAAATGTCTAATATTTTGCCCAATTTTACTGAATTGTCTTATTATTTAGTTGGAAATATTCTTTATATATTTTGAAATAAATGCTTTGTTTAATACATGCATTTCAAATACTTTATCTCAGTCTGGTTTAGCTTTTCATTTCCTTAAGAGTGTCTTTTGAAGAGCAAATGTACTTAATTTTGATGAAATCTAATTTATTATTTTTTTCTTCTATGTATTGACTTTTTGTATACTATCTAATAAAATCCCCCTTTACCCCCAACAAAAAAAAGAAAAAAAAAAAAAAAACTGAACAGGTCATCAAGGCTCTAACTTTAGAAGGAAAGAAAATCTGGAGTAGAAAGTCTTATGTTAGTAAGACTATTTATAAATCTTTAAATATGCAGAGGCTGAAGCGAGGAGTGGAAAGTATAGATAACCATATGTGAAACTGTGATGGCAAGTATGTTTTCAATGGCATCTGAGAATAAAGATGCTTTTAAAACAGAAAATCAGAGAGATTAGAGGAAGATCATTTTACAGTGCAGTTGAAACAGAAAGGCTAGACTCAGCAAATGAAGGAGAGATATTCCAAGCGACACATTGGTCAAACAATTTGTGAGAACAGCCAAAACCTTAAGAAAATGATACATGCAAAAGTGTTTTAATGGTTTCTTGAGGAATTAAGGAAAAAGAGTTACATTTTAAATTTAAATTTTTTTGAAAATCAGAGGAAAAAATAGCTACAGGTGGTGAAATACAAGTGAGATGTTCTTAATCTACTAGAAAATAATTTCAGGACTTAAAGTTAGACTTCCTGTTATATTTGATAAAAAAAAAAAATCAGACTCAGGGTAGTAGATTTGAAGGGAGAGTAGCTCATAACATGGGCTTAACACAGGCCTGTGTGCATGAAGATCTAAGAAATATTTTTGCAAAAAAACTGATCCTTAAGAAGGGAACTACAGAAACCAGATAAAACTCAAAAAGTCATTGAGAGAAGCAACTTTTGAGTAAAGCAGAGTTCAGTTACTGAAGGTTAGATTGTTCGTTGATGCAAAGCTTGGTTCAGAACCCCAGGACAAAGAGGTGAAATAAAAAGAGTTGGATATCTCTCTCTCTCTCAGACACACACACACATACACACACACACATAGAAAGACATGGAGGCATGGGCAGTGGTACCTTAGAGTTCATAAATAGAATGCAGGTAAAAGAGGTAAGAATTCGTCTTCTCTTAATAAACACTTATACTGCAGTTCATTGTAAACTTTATTACAGAATGGCAGACTGGCTGAGAACTTAACATGGGGGGAAAATGATGACATCTTCATTGTTAGTGAGACTAACCTAATTTAAATTAGAGAACAGAGAACATCACGTATTAGAGGCAATTTGAGCCATCAAATCAACAGCATAAACAGGAGGTGAAAGAATGTAAACCTCACAAGACAGTTCAGAGAACACTTAGAATAAGTCTAATTTATTTGGAGGACATTTGAGATAGACTGATTTCTAAAAATCTCCCAATGGAAGCTGAATTGGAAAATGGCATTTTATTATGTCTTGCCTAATTGTATTTCATTCCTGTTCTGGTGAGTTCTAAATCACAGAAGTAACTTAATTTTAAATTTGCCTCAGTGTATTGCAAGAAAAGCTATGGCCAACCTAGACAGCATATTAAAAATCAGAGACATTACTTTATTTTACCAACAAAGCTATCTAGTCAAAGCTATGATTTTTCCAGTAGTCATGTATGGATATGAGAAGTGGGCTATAAAGAAAGCTGAGCACTGAAGAATTGATGCTTTTGAACTGTGGTGTTGGAGAAGACTCTTGAGAGTCCCTTGGACTGCAAGGAGATCCAACCAGCCCATCCTAAAGCGGATCAGTCCTCAATATTCATTGGAAGGACTGATGCTGAAGCTGAAACTCCAATACGTTGTGGCAGGAATACACGGAAGAACTGTACAGAAAAGATCTTCACAACCCAGATAGTCATGATGATGTGATCACTCATCTAGAACCAGACATCTTGGAATGTGAAGTCAAATGGGCCTTAGAAAGCATCACTATGAACAAAGCTAGTGGAGGTGATGGAATTCCAGTTGAGCTATTTCAAATCCTGAAAGATGATGCTGTGAAAGTGCTGCACTCAATATGCCAGCAAATGTGGAAAACTCAGCAGTGGCCACAGGACTGGAAAAGGTCAGTTTTCATTCCAATCCCAAAGAAAGGCAATACCAAAGAATGCTCAAACTACCGCACAATTGCACTCATCTCACATGCTAGTAAAGTAATGCTCAAAATTCTCCAAGCCAGGCTTCACCAATACATGAACGATGAACTTCCAGATATTCAAGCTGGTTTTAGAAAAGGCAGAGGAACCAGAGATCAAATTGCCAACATCTGCTGGATCATGGAAAAAGCAAGAGAGTTCCAGAAAAACATCTATTTCTGCTTTATGGACTATGCCAAAGCCTTTGACTGTGTGGATCACAAGAAACTGTGGAAAATTCTGAAAGAGATGGGAATACCAGACCACCTGACCTGCCTCTTGAGAAATCTGTATGTAGGTCAGGAAGCAACAGTTAGAACTGGACAAGCAACAACAGACTGGTTCCAAATAGGAAAAGGAGTACATCAAGGCTGTATATTGTCACCCAGCTTATTTAACATCTATGCAGAGTACATCATGAGAAACGCTGGACTGGGAGAAACACAAGCTGGAATCAAGATTGCCGGGAGAAATATCAATCACCTCAGATATGCAGATGACACCACCCTTATGGCAGAAAGTGAAGAGGAACTAAAAAGCCTGTTGATGAAAGTGAAAGAGGAGAGTGAAAAAGTTGGCCTAAAGCTCAACTTTCAGAAAACTAAGATCATGGCATCTGGTCCCATCACTTCATGGGAAATAGATGGGGAAACAGTGGAAACAGTGTCAGACTTTATTTTTGGGGGCTCCAAAATCACTGCAGATGGTGACTGCAGCCATGAAATTAAAAGACGCTTACTCCTTGGAAGAAAAGTTATGACCAACCTAGATCATATTCAAAAGCAGAGACATTACTTTGCCTCAAAGGTCCGTCTAGTCAAGGCTATGGTTTTTCCAGTGGTCCTGTACGGATGTGAGAGTTGGACTGTGAAGAAGGTTGAGCACTGAAGAATTAATGCTTTTGAACTGTGGTGTTGGAGAAGAATCTTAAGAATCCCCTGGACTGCAAGGAGATCCAACCAGTCCATTCTGAAGGAGATCAACTCTTGGATTTCTTTGGAAGGAATGATGCTAAAGCTGAAGCTCCAGTACTTTGGCCACCTCATGTGAAGAGTTGACTCATTGGAAAAAACTCTGATACTGGGTGGGATTAGGGGCAGGAGGAGAAGGGGACGACCAAGGATGAGATGGCTGGATGGCATCACGGACTCGATGGACATGAGTCTGAGTGAACTCCGGGAGATGGTGATGAGCAGGGAGGCCTGGCGTGCTGAGATTCATGGGGTCTCCAAGAGTCGAACACGACTGAGCAACTGAAGTGAACTGAACTGAACTGAACTGATGCAGAGAACTCACTCATTGGAAAGAGCCTGATGCTGGGAAAGATTGAAGACAGGAGAATGGGACAACAGAGGATGAGATGGTTGGATGGCATCACTAACTTGATGGACAAGAGTTTGAGCAAGCTCTGGTAGTTTCTGAATGACAGGGAAGCCTGGCGTCCTGCATTCCATGGGGTCACAAAGAGTGGGACACAACTGAGAGACTGAACTGAATTGAACTGATATTTCCGTGAAGCAAATTGTTCTTGACTTTTGCTTCTTCTGTTGATTTAATCAGTCAACAGCAGGCTTTCTGCTATTAAAAATAAATGCAGCCCACCAGTTTGGGTCACAGGCAGGATTTGCCATTTTGCAAAATTATATAATTTGGAGTAGGTATGATGCAGACAGTATCATATGTAGAACACCTATTCTGCAGAGTATAGACACACCCTATTATTCTCTTGTTTGGAATGTAGAAATCATTAGCAGATATGATTGTTTTTTTGCATTTATATAAAACATGCAATGTTTATTTCTAAGGATAAAAGTTTGTAGACAATAGTCTACTCTTACTTGTGGAATGTTTTATGGAAGAAATATAGGAAAAAGACAAACCTTTGTACTTACCGAATTTATCTAGAAAAAAAGTTTTTAAATTTTTTACCCAAGGTATATCTTAATATTGGAATAACATGGCAATGGGAGAAATTTTTAGTTATGGAAACTACAGAAAGTAACCAAATAGTAGAAGTCAGAGGAAATATTTCTCTGGCTATGTATCCTTAGGCAAATTATTAATAATTGTCTTAATTTCTCTTTTTCAGACAATAATAATAATAAAATTTTAAATCATGCAAATTTTGTGATAAATAAATGAGATAATATGTGATGAGCATTTTGTATAAATTACATAATTGCTTGGTATCAGTAGAAAATAAACTAATCATGATAGAACCTTGGAGAAATGCTGTATAACTGACAATTATATACAATTTCCATAAATAATCTATAAAAGAGCTATCCAGTGATGCTTTTTAGGCTGAGGATGATACAATTTCTTTGGGGTTATAAGTGGGTCACAAAATAATGAGCAAAAAGAAGAAAAGTTTTATATAGTTCAAGGTCCTGAATATATATATATAGAGAGAAAGCGAGGGAGGGAGAGACAGAGCATTGTTGTTGAACTCACAAATGATAAATTCTAGATATCATTTCTGATATAAATCTGGGACTAGGAAACAGTTTCTGAGAAGATTCAGATAGCAAATATTTCAGGCTTCATGGGCCATAGGTCTCTGTTGAAACTACCCAACTCCATCATTATAGTGAGAAATTAACCATTAAGAATATATAAAATGAGGGTGGCAGTTTTTGCTTTTTCTTTTTCCTCTCTCTCTCTTATTTTAAAATTGAAGTATAGTTGATTTACAATGTTGTGTTAGTTTCAGATGTATAGCAAATTGAATCAGATTTTTTCAGATTCTTTTTTATAAGTTTTTGCAAGATACTGAATATACTTCCCTGTCTTATGTAGTAGGATCTTGTTGTTTATCTATTTTATATAGAGCAGCTTAATCCCAAACTGCTAATTTATCCCTCCCCTCCTCCCTTTAGTAACCATATGCTTGTTTTCTATGTCTGTGTCTAAGTGTCTATTTCTGTTTGTAAGTTCATTTGTGTCATTTTTTTTTGATTCCACATATAAGTGACATTGTATGATATTCGTCTTTCTCTGACTTACTTCACTTAATAAGATAATCTCTGAGTTCATTCAATTAAAAGATGCTTACTCCTTGGAAGGAAAGTTATGACCAACCTAAACAGCATATTAAAAAGCAGAGACATTACTTTGTCAACAAAGGTCCATCTAGTCAAGGCTATGGTTTCTCCAGTAGTCATGTATGGATGGGAGAGTTGGACTATAAAGAAAGCTGAGCACCAAAGAATTGATGCTCTTGAACTGTGGTGTTGGAGAAGACTCTTGAGAGTCCCTTGGACTGCAAGGAAATCCAACCAGTCCATCCTAAACGAGATCAGTCCTGGGTGTTCATTGGAGGGACTGATGTTGAAGCTGAAACTCCAATACTTTGGCCACCTGATGAAAAGAGCTGACTCATTTGAAAAGACCCTGATGCTGGGAGGGATTGGGGGCAGGAGGAGAAGGGGACAGCCGAGGATGAGATGGCTGGATGACATCACCGACTCAATGGAAATGAGTTTGGATGGACTCCGGGAGTTGGTGATGGACAGGGAGGCCTGGGGTGCTACAGTTCATGGGGTCAAAAAGAGTCGAACACGACTGAGTGACTGAACTGAACTGAAGTCCATTCATGTTGCTGAAAATGGCATTATTTCACTCTTTTTTTATGAATGCGTAATACTCTATTGTGTAAGCCTGTGGGTGTGGCACATCTTATTAATCCATTCATCTATTGATGGGCATTTGGATTGCTTCCACATCTTGAGTATTGTAGATAGCTGCTTTTATGAACTTTGGGGTGAACATATCTTTTTAAATTAGAATATTTTTCTTTTTTTGGATATTTTCCCAAGAGTAGAATCCTAGCATCATATGGTAACTCTATTTTTAAGTTTTTAAGAGACTCACACACCACTTTCCATAGTAGCCACACCAATTTATATTCCCACCAACATTGTAGGAGGGTTCATTTTTCTTCATACTGTCTACAGCAGTTTGATTGTAGACTTTTTTGATAGTCATTTTGACTGGCATGAGGTGATACCTTAATTTAGTTTTTATTTACATTTATCTGATGATTTGTGATGTTGAGCATCTTTTTGTGCACTTGTTGGTCATCTGTATTTCTTCTCTGGAGAGATGTCTAATCAGAGCAATTTTTCAATAAAACATTATTTACAAAAACAGGAAAATGGCCACATTTAGCTTAGAGACTATAGTTTGTCAACCTTGGTATATGGTAAAAATAATTATCTATTTCTGGATAGTTTCCTGACAATATTAACCCAATATAAGGAAATGAGATCTAAAAGGCCATCATGGGCTGGCATAATCAGGAATTCTATTCCAAATTAAGCACTTATTTATTGAACCAATATTTATTGAACAATGGTTAGTGGCAGGCACTCTGCTATTATCTGTGGGGGCAGGAGGAGAAGGGGACGACCGAGGATGAGATGGCTGGATGGCATCTCAGACTCGATGGATGTGAGTCTGAGTGAACTCCGGGAGATGGTGATGGACAGGGAGGCCTGGCGTCCTGCGATTCATGGGGTTGCAAAGAGTCGGACATGACTGAGCGACTGAACTGAACTGAATTGAACTGAACAAAATGATTTTGGGACCTGGCTTTGCCTTCTGAGAAGCAAACATGGGTTACATGAGGACTGGTTATTATACTTCAGTGAAGCTATAATAGAGAAGAAAGTTGTTAAAGGCCCAATTAGAATCATCAAAGGATTGGAAAGGTTTCTTTATAAAAGATACATTTAAGTCATTAGAATTCCACAGTCTGGAAAGAACAGCTAAGACATAATGTGTCTGAAATTAACAGAAGTAACTTCATAGATGCTAATATGTTACACGTTGTTATTTACATAGAAACTATAGCTTGGGAAGTTGCTTCTATTAAATACTTTTTATTTACTTTAAGAAAAAGATGATAATATAATAGAAAAAGAAGAACATTTTTTTAGAAAATAGAGACATTGATACTCAGCAATTCACATTTTCTTTTTTATGTATTTATTCAGACTTTTCTATATATATCTACTTTTGACATTTTTATTATTTTAGCCAAAATATAATCTTATTTTGCTTAATATTGTAGCATATAGTTTTATGTTATCTGTCATAATTTCTTTCAATATTGGTGTTCTCTTCTGATGTCTTTGACTTTTCACAGTGCAGTGTATGTCACTTCTGGATGTCTTCTTAACGTATTTTCTTTTTTTTTCAACTTCTTCTCTCCTTGCCTCCAGATATCTCAACTGTCTATTGTATTTTCCCCCTGACTAGTGCTCGGACACCTCAAACTCAACATGTTCTGCAAATAAATTATCATTAGCCCTGTTCATAGCCATTATGTTTCCTTTACCTCTCATCTCCTCAAATGGTATTATTATAAATCAAACTCCCAAGGCAAGATTCTGGGGGTTTCTTTTGATTTCCTTTTCTCCCTCTCCTCTAAGTCCCAAACAATTGTGTTTTCAGTATTGTCACTTTTATCTTCTTGAATACAATGCCTTAGTCTAGCCAATAACATTACTCACTGTGATTTTTGCAAAAACATCCTTTCTCTCTCCAGTTGAACATCTTCCCTGCTGCAGAACTGGTTGTTCTAGACATACATCTGAGTTTTTAAACTCCTTCTTAACATCCTTCAGAAAATCTCAAGAATAACCCAGACTCTTAAACATAAGTACGAGAAATCTAAAGTAAGTTGCTTTATGATAAATGAGACTTGACTGGTTTACTGATCTGAAGAAATGGAGAGGGGGTGAGAAGATCTCGGGCTCAAATGGTGCTTTTGGTCTCATGTTGCTGTTTCTCTGTTTTGATGTCTCTGTCACCTCTCTCTCTTTTTCTGTTTTGCTCTTTCTTCCTCCTCTTTTCCCCCTCCCTCCCCTCTTCTCCCTCCCTCCCCACATTTCTTATTCCTTATCTCTACCTCTCCATCAATTTTTAAAACATCTCAACCGAGTCAATCAAAGAGTTTTTATAAGAAGCTAGATATGAATCTAATTATCTTGAAATCTAGTGTATACAAGAAAGAAAAATAAATTAATGTTAGAAAAAGAAAGTTAATGGTCTGAAGATGAAAAGCTAAGTTCACAGATCTGTCTCAGTTCATAGAAGGAATACTGCATTAGCAGACAGACTGTATTTGTTCCCACTGTGATTTACATGTTTATAGACATGTTTTTCTTTTTTTCCTGAATCTTGAACCACTTAAATCCAGACTATACCAATTGTCAGTTACAACTGTCCAAAATTCCGTATTCCTTGACAATATTTTTAAGGTTTACTTTTAAAACATCACGTATATAGATGGTCAAGGATTCACCACTTGGATTCTCCACTTAAAATTTATTTGAAAGACCCCATAAACAGTCTAACTTCTTACATGTATGGTTAAATTTTTATTTTCACAAGAAAGGACATGCTGTTATTTAAATCTTATTTCCTCTTTTTCAAATGTTTACTTTCAAGTAAGATTCAGGCCAAATTACTAATAACTGTCTGCTAAATTACTTCAGTCGTGTCCGACTCTGTGTGACCTCATAGACGGCAGCCCACCAGGCTCCCCTGTCCCTGGGATTCTCCAGGCAAGAACAATGGAGTGGGTTGCATTTCCTTCTCCAATGCATGAAAGTGAAAAGTCAAAGTGAAGTAGCTCAGTCGTGTCCGACTCCTAGGGACCCCATGGACTGCAGCCCACCAGGCTCCTCCGTCCATGGGATTTTCCAGGCAAGAGTACTGGAGTGGGTTGCCATTGCCTTCTCCAATAACTGTCTAATGCTACATAAAAAGATTACTACATTATGCATTATGAGTATTTACCTTTGATTCTTATATTAGTATTTTGTTATCCCTCAACTGAAACTATTGAGTAAAGATAAGGAAACATATATTTATTTAATATTTTAATCATATTTGTCCAGTGGCTCAGAGATTAAAGCATCTGCCTCCAATGCAGGAGACCCAGGTTCGATCCCTGGGTTGGGATGATCCCCTGGAGAAGGAAATGGCAATCCACTCCAGTATTCTTGCCTGGAGAATCCCATGGACGGAGAAACCTAGTAGGTTATAGTCCACTGGGTTGCAAAGAGTCAGACACGACTGAGCGACTTCACCTTCACCTTCATGCATATTTTTAATACTGTAATGTGTGGGAAATCATTATAGAAGTAATATACCATTATTTGCTAAGACTGGCAGTTAATCCTTAAGTCAGTCTGACTCTTGTGACCCCATGGACTGTAGCCTTCAAGGCACCACTGTCCATGAGATTTCCCAGGCAAGAATACTGGAGTGGGTTGCCATTTCCTTCTCCAGGGGATCTTCCTGACCCAAGGATCAAACTCAGGTCTCCCTCACTGAAGACAGATTCTTTAGACTGAGCCACTAGGGAGGCAATATTTACTAAGACTGGATATGTGCTGTAGACACTGGACCGCAATGTTAGAAATAAAAGGAAAGATAAGGTCATATGACTATCAGATTACTTGGTAGAAAACTGATTAACACAGTAATTATTACTACAGAGTAATTACTGCTACAGAGACCTAAGGCTCATGCACCACCTGGTATGCCAAATTATTAGCATAAATTAGCTAACACACTGCAAGGCCCAAGGTAATTAAAAACCCTCTTATTAGTCCAAATGTTTAAAGGGCTTAGAAGTTATCTCCCAAGAGCTGGGCCACTCAAGTGTCAAATATTCTCTGGAATGAATACACATCAGACAACTAAGCCCTGTGATGTACTACTTTCCGCAGGTCAAGAAAAAGTACTCTAAACTGTACCCTCCTTATTTTACTACTATATATGTTCTCAAGCTTATTTAGGGATTTATGGCCTCCCAGATGGCTCAGTGTTAAATCTCCCTGACAATGCAGGACATGCAGGATGTGCAGATTTGGTCTCTGGGTCGGTAAGATCCCCTGGAGAAGGAAATGAAAATCCACTCCAGTATTCTTGCCTGGAAACCCCATGGACAGAGAAGCCTGGCAGGCTACAGTCCATGGAGTCACAAAGCATCAGACAAGACTGAGTGACGGAACACAGCACATGTAATTAACATTTATTTTAAAGTATCTGTATGATAAAAAATCATGGAGAATTTTTAAAATGTATTTTTTAAAAAATTACTCTGAACTTGAGATATTAAAAATATAACAACAGCATCTGTAGAAGCTTTGATAATGATGGTAAATGTAATACTATATTTAGAGAAGCAAACAGTTTTCCAACCAAATTACTAGAAAACTATGGTTTCCAGGAGCAATTTAAAGATTTTGAAGTCTTTAGTTTTGGATTTTATTAACAGCACATATATTTTAAATATATTTTAAAATTGCTTTAAAAACATTCAAATGTGTGAGTTATTCAATTTAAGTATATTAAGAGGATACCAGTAGATTGGCTTTTGATACAAGAATTCCTAGCTTCCGAGGTGGCTCAGATGGTAAAGTATCTGCCTGCAATGTGGAGACCTGGGTTTGATCCCTAGGTTGAGAAGATCCCCTGGAGAAGGGAATGGCAACCCACTCCAGTATTCTACAGTCCACTGGGTCACAAGAGTCAGACACGACTTAAGGACTAAACCACCCATCTTAGCAAATAATGGTGTATTACTTCTATAATGACCTCTAGAACAGGTGATGGAATTCCAGCTGAGCTATTTCAAATTCTAAAAGATGATGTTGCGAAAGTGCTGCACTCAATATGCCAGCAAAGTTGGAAAACTCAGCAGTGGCCACAGGACTGGAAAAGGTCAGTTTTCTTCCAATGCCAAAGAAAGGCAATGCCAAAGAATGTTCAAACTACCGCACAATTGCACTCATCTCACACGCTAGCAAAGTAATGCTCAAAATTCTCCAAGCTAGGTTTCAAAAGTACATGAACTCCAGACGTTAAAGCTGGATTTAGAAAAGGCAGAAGAACTAGAGATCAAATTGCCAACATCTATTGGATCATCGAAAAAGCAAGAGAGTTCCAGAAAAACATCTACTTTTGCTTTATTGACTATGCCAAAACCTTTGAGTAGATCACAACAAACTGGAAAATTCTTCAAAAGATACAAGTACCAGACCACCTTATCTGCCTCCTGAGAAATCTGTATGCAGGCCAAGAAGCAACAGTTAGAAGCAGACATGGAACAACAGATTGATTTCAAATCGGGAAAGGAGTACAGCAAGGCTGTATATTGACACCCTGCTTATTTAACTTATATGCAGAGTATCATGCAAAATGCAAGGCTGGATGAAGCACAAGCTGGAATCAAGACTGCTGGGAGAAATATCAATAACCTCAGAGAAGCAGATGATCCCACCCTTATGGCAGAAAGTGAAGAACTAAAGAGCTTCTTTATGAAAGTGAAAAAGAAGAGTGGGAAAGTTGGCTTAAAACTCCACATTGAGAAAACTAAGATCATGGCTTCTGGTCCCATCACTTCATGGGAAATAGATGGGGAAACAGTGTCAGACTTTATGTTTTTGGGCTCCAAAATCCCTGTAGATGGTGATTGCAGCCATGAAATTAAAAGATGCTTGCTCCTTGGAAGGAAAGTTATGACCAACACAGACAGCATGTTGAAAAGCAGAGACATTGCTTTGCCAGCAAAGGTCTGTCTAGTCAAAGCTATCGTTTTTCCAGTGGTCATGTATGGATGTGAGAGTTGGGCTGTAAAGAAAGCTGAGCACTGAAGAATTAATGGTTTTGAACTGTGATGTTGGAGAAGACTCTCGAGAGTCCCTTGGACAGCAAGGAGATCGAACCAGTCAATCCTAAAAGAAATCAGTCCTGAAAATTCATTGGAAGGACTGATGCTGAAGCTGAAACTCCAATATTTTGGCCACCTGATATGAAGAACTGACTCATGGGTAAAGACCCTGATGCTGGGAAAGATTGAAGGCAGGAGGAAAGGGGATGACAGAAGATGAGATGGTTGGATGGCATCACCGCCTCGATGGACATGAGTTTGAGTAAGCTCCAGGAGTTGGTGATGGACAGGGAAGCCTGATTTCCTGCAGTCTATGGGGTCACAAAAGGTTGGACACAACTGAGCAACTGAATTGACTGGAATTACTGGCTTAAGCACTTGGACTCATTTCTGTATTCCCCTAATAAAACCACTCTCCTCTACTAAAACCACACGAAAGGAACATATGAACTCCTTTTAAAATTGTTATTTATTTAGTTATAGTTTTGGTTGCTTGGGTCTTCATTGCTACACACGGGCTTTCTCTAGTTATGGTGAGCACGGGCTGCTTTTTGCCGAGGTACCCTGGCTCCTCAATACTGTAGCTTCTCTTGTTGTAGAGTGCAGGCTCTAGGGTGCATGGGCTTCAGTAGTTGTGACACGCAGGTCAGTACTTGAGACACATGGGCTTTGTTGCTCCATGGCGTGTGGATCTTCCCAGACCAGGGATTGAACTTGTATCCCTTGCCTTGGCAGGCAGATTCCTATACACTGTACCACCAGGGAATTCCCACATTTAACTTCTTACAATTCATTATTGTCCTTCCCTTGAATTCACATCTATACATGGGCACTCATAAAATGTATGCTCATTATCCAACCAAAACACACATAAACCATCTTCCATTAAATGACCAGCAATTTGCAGCCATGTGAGCTGTGAGAACACTCTCATCATAGGGTAATAGTTTTTCAGTAAAAAATAAACATATAACACACTGAATTCTGATATTATTGCATCATTTTAACATGTGGAAATCCTAAATATTGTGTATTTCTTATATTATCTTGATATTTATTTTAAGGGTGTAGAGTATTAGATTAAATTTGCATGTGGAATTTATTATTTCACTTTAAAGTTTCTCTATCAGTGATATGTAATATTGAGAAGAGATCACAGACCATATCTGGTTACAGTGCTCTAAATACAGACTATTTTTGGATGATGCATAAGAAACTGTTTACAGGGCTATTCTATGTAAGAGGTTCTCAATTTTGGGTAGGAGGAAAGCTTAATTTGCTTTTTAGTTGTATTGTCTTCTGTTACATACTCTTTTACAGCATGGTTATTATTTTAAAAATTTACTATGTTCCATCTGTAACCTTTTAAATTAATTGTATAGTAAAATGAAGTAATTATTATAATGAAAATTTTTTTGGAAATGTCTTCTTCAACTACTTCACTATGGGAACCCAAATATTCTTGATTCCATGCAACCAATATAAAGTAAATTGCAGCCTGAAATGTAAATGTCTTGTTTAAAAACTTTTAATAAGTGAATATTATATATTTTTACTCAGGAAATGATTTATAAAATATATTTGAATATTATTATTTTTGTTACTGGGGATTCTACTAGCAATTTCATCTGCAGAAATTTTTCCAGTTGCCTCCCTTTTAAAAAAGAAAAACACGAGTCCCATGTTTAGTTTTCTAATATATTTTCATTTTTATTGGATCATTCTATTCTATCCTAACACATAGGAGGTGGGAATTCTCTGTTATTATATTATTCTTTATTATTATAACAATTTGTAGGGTGAAGGCAGTTGAGGCTCAGAAAGTTTAGAGCCTTTTCTAAGACCAAAGAGCTAATAAATGACAGAGCTTTGGCTTAATCCAGATGTTTTTAGCTCTTCATACAGCATTTGTTCTGTGGTCTCATAATATTTCCATTGAGATAAGATACACCTATGAGAAACCAATAACACAGGGTTGAAAGTATAAAACAAACATGGTCAATCATTTCTAGTACTTTCTATGTGAAACTGAGAATTCAAAAAATGATAAAGAGGTGGGAATTATAGCCCAGGAACATGGCAAGCAGACCATGTGGCGTTAGTGCTCTGCACATCAGCGTTGGTACCAGCGGGAGCCTCTGCCATGGTTTTGATTATGAGTTACAAGTTGGGCTCAGCATGCCTAAGTTCATGTCTTAAGAGTCTTTCTTTTCTCATTGTTCTTTTAGGATTGACGCCTTAACTCTTCTTGATAATACTACTACCTGAAACATAGTATGTGTTCATTCACAAGTATCTTATGAAGAAATTCTCTTTTTCCTATCATCCACCCAGAGACAGATTTCATTTCCTTGAACCCAAACCTGCTGATTAAGATATAGTTACCTGATGACTCTTCTCTATATAGTTAAATAGACTGTGTTCTGGCCTGGCCTGAATGATTATACATAATATTATTTACATACTGATCTGTGCAATGTTACCCCTACCCCTCCAAGAGACATCTGATGTAATGGGGAAATTTAAACATGTCTTATGATGGCTTTATGGCACTATCACTAAGAGTAAACCCAGGTTCCTGAAACTTAGTCTTTTTCTTCATTCTTACTACCATATTTTGAAGTAGCTTTCCCTTCTCATGTCATCCACTAAACTTCAGAGATGCTTCAGATGTGTAGCTAACTGCTGTACAATACACACAAAGCCAATATAAATCATTTAATTCTGGTTTAAATATATAAATTTTCCTTTCATTAATTTTCAGTTAATCCTTTTTTTTTAATTAATTAAAATTTCTTCCCAAGATTTTATCCACTAGAGCCATGATTATTCTGACTGGTACATCTCCTTTAACTTTTTTATGCTTAGTTAAACAAATCATGTTAGTTCTGTTTCATTTAGTATCTACAGGACTAACGCTGGTCTTTTTTTTTTTTTTTTTTTTTAGCTCTACTGCTTCATTTAGTATCTGCAGGGCTAATGCCTATTTTTTCATTTCTCAGTGTCTTCTGTTTTCTTCCCTTCTTCCCAGTCTTTGTAGTGTGTTAAAGTGGGTGAACCTGGACAATGAGTCCAGAGTTCTGAGTTCTAGGGCTGGCTTCATATACTTCACATACTTACTGTCCTTATAATCTTACACAATTTATTTCACATCAGGAGTATAGGTAAATCCACAAATTTTCTGGAAGTTAACCCGTAATTCCCTATCACTTTTGAAGAGAGATGATATTTTTGTCACAATTATATGGGGGATAGTTTAGGATTCAAAGCAGTTTTGGCCATGAACTTGAGAAGAATTCATATTGAACTTGAGGATTTGTATATTTTTTGAGTGCACTTCTGCCAGAGTTAACATCTTCCATGTATATGTGTGCTCATATGCTCTTTCTTGTCCAACTCTTTGCAACCCTATGGACTGCAGCCTGACAGGCCCCTCTGTCCATGAGACTTTCCCAGCAAGTATCCTGGAGTGAGGTGCCATTTCCTTCTCTAGGGGATCTTCTTGACCTAGAGATGGAACCCACATCTTTTACGTCCCCTGCTTTGGCAAGTGGGTTCTTCACTACTAGTGCCACTCTCTGGCAAAAGAACAGTTGTTATCTGAAAAACATGGTAAGAAAACATCCTCCATTTCTTTGCTAATTGACAGATGGCTCACAGTCATAAGTTCTTTTTCACGACATTTCTTCTTTTAGTATTTCATTGCAGGCAACTCAATCATGTTAAAATAGTAAACCACTACCCACCCACCCCCTTGTCCTTGTGGTTTTAGATGTTTATAAACACTATCATCTTAACTCTCATGAAAAAATGTAAAACATTAAGCCCAACACTCCCATAGAGGAAGTAAATATATTTATCCACATCTCTCAGCTCCTAACTCTTTCCTGTCAGCACTTATATTTCCAGAACGTTAAGTATCCATTGTCCTCATGTATTATTTCTCTGCCCCAGTCCCTCCCTTCTCCAGGAACTTGGAGCTGTTTCTGCCGTCCTATAATACCTGTGTCCTACAGTTTTATGTTGCCTTGTTATGTTTCTCTTTTAACATATGACTTGCCTTATTTTTAATTCAATAAATACTTATCAAATATGTGTTTTACTGTATAATTATTCAAAGATGACATAGACACAACCTTTATACTCTAGGAGTTGTTGGTAATTATGAGAGAATGTAGAAACAAATATAATAGATGAATTAGTAGGACAGTGGAGAGCTAAAGAAAAAAATTAAGTTGGGCTAGGTTGCTTTTTGTTAGCTATGATTTAATCAATTAATTTAGTTTCAAGTGTGAAAGACTAGAAGCAGATATATACATAGATTTTAACAGTGGATTTATGTAATTTACATTGCCTTCCCTAAGGGTCATGTCTCTGATTATTATTATTATTTTTAATGTTTAATACTATAAAAGTGAGGAAATGTTTTGGTGGTAAATACTTTACACTAAGTAGATAAGAGATAAGCATATCTACATGTGAAGTAAACAGTGGTTAAAAGATAAGCAAAAATGTTTTGTATCAACGACAAATTTATGGAACACATACTACAGACAGGCTGTGTTCTTAATTCACTCATGTAATTCTACCACAAACCCTATTATGACACACATCTTACAGGTAAAGAAACAGTACGGGAGAAGACACAGAGAAGTGAAGTGAGGCATCCATTTCACAAGGTGGTTTCGCTTACGAGTTCATGTTCTTAGTCTCTACCTGTATGCCTTCTGGAGTAAGAATGCTTCATGATGCCAAATTCACTTTAGGAAGAACAATTCAGAGTTGGAAGTCTCAGGTCTGAGTTTCTGGGTAGCAGGTATGGCTTATAAGGTGGAGGAGAGGAGCAAATGTCTAGGCAGTTACGGGGCCTGGTGCCTGTATGTTCCTGAGACTTTGTATGAATTACACCACTAGTTTTGAATGCTTTTGGAGATAAATATAAACTATTCTATATGAAATGCAGAATTAACTTCCTGAATGAAGACACTTGCATGATGTTCAGTCTCCTCCCTGTGCATAGGAAGTACCAATAACTGCATGCATGTACTTATATCTTTTGAAGAGCACTTGCATTTTATTGGCATCTTTACAGTGTGTACATATGGGCTATATCACTTTGAAAGATAAATGCATACCACAATAGCGGAAACAAGTCAGCAAAATAGTTACACTGAGAGTTTGTTCTGCCTCTTACCGTCACCTAGCCATCAGAAATAGCTGGCCTGATAACAATATCAGTACAGCTGTACTTTTTAAAAATGTTTTGATTCTTAAACAGCTCCTACTATTACTCCCTTTTTAGAATAGCTTTTTTTATCCACTTGTGCCAGTGAATTATTACTTGAGCATGAAATAGAGCAGGAGAGAATATGAAGGAAATAAGTTAAAAAAGACAAATTTCCCACCCAGTAGTCATGGATGCAATTGATTTGCCAACTACATTCAGTGTATACATTAAAAAAAAAAAAAAAATAGTGAATTTGCTACCAGGAAGAAAGAGTTGAGAAAGTCCAGATTGGTCTGTAACAATTTCCTGCTGGTTCTTTTTGACATAATTTAACTCTGAGTCAACAAAATGTTTTTTCTATATCATGTAGCTTGAAAATATTAATTGAATGCTTCGCCTTAGTATTTGAAGCATTGTAAAAGAAGCCAAAATTAGGTGGTTTCCAGAGGTCAAAAGTTAATCAGGAGTCAGTAGTTTTCTGTGCAGGTACAGTTGTATGTAAGAAAGACATTAATAAAAAACACTGTTGCTCAGCTTGCTGGGAGTAAAGAAAAACAGATCCACTGAAGGGTGAACATAGTGTCATGATAACTAAGGTCAAATTTGTTTGCTCAAGAATGGGCTTTGAATTTTAGTTATTCAGCTGTGTTTATTAATAAACTGTTCAAGCATATTAACAAGCAGTCTTAGAGACACAATGGCTAGACTTTCTGTTTCCAAAATATTGGCCCAAATTGCAAAATCCATTCACAAAAATACACTTCCATTGGTTAAGCAAAGGATTGCTAAATAAAACAGATGCAGTTATTCTAAACTTGTGATATTTTGGACTATACCTTATAAACATTCAATGTATATATACTAGATAATACTACCAAAGAATATAAATAGAATGAGTCAAATAACCATAAATAGATACATGTAACTGCTGCACAAAGTTTTCAAAAGAGAAAAGAACAGGCCCAAACAAACAAAAAAAGAAAAGGTAGATGAAGATATTGAGATTTTTTTTTTTTTCATTTTAAAGTGGATATGCTAAATGACCATGACCAAATGAATCTACTGTTGTAGGTATTAATAGTTTCTGCCTTTTTTCTCAGGCGGCAGCCCAGATTTCACAAGAAGTGTCGAAGATTCTTCTTCTTTTTCTTTTCTTCTGGTCATATTATATCAGTTAGATCTGCCAAATTAAATACCTGACTTATAACTACTATTCTAGAGCTGGTACAAAAGAAAATGAAATTTAACATGCTGTAAGCAATTCAAGTCAATGACCTAACTATTAATGTTTTATGAGCCATAAATATGAGACACACACACATATATATATATTTCCCTTGAAGTAGTGATTTGTTTTAAAATAAATTTAGTTTCAGTTTTCTACTTAAGACATTTTTTTAAACATTGTTGAAACATCTCAGAGCTGATAGTAACATAATTCAGTGTCATTTACTCTCAGAATTTCAATTAAAGATACTTTTAAAGACTTACCAAATTTCCTTATTTAGTTTGATAATAAATGAAAGAAAGAAAAGTTGAGTTTGAGAGATAAAGACTGACTAAATTCATGGGAAACAGAATGGATTGTTGAGAAACATTCAGAAAAATACCATTTTTGCAGGAATTATTTTCCAACAGATAATGTGGTTCCTTGTTCAAATTCAGTATTATCTAAAATTTCATGGACTCTATGTTTTGATCTAAACATAAATGTATATTTTTTAACAAACCAAGTCATGTTATTGTGCAGTTTCCTTCTACCAGAAAATTACTAAAAATGTAAATGGAAGATCTCTAGAAAATACTCAGAATAGCTCTGTAATCTCTTTCCTTCCCTGAACTGGATCAACTTTTTGATCTTTAAAAGAATCAACTGGATGTTTTCTAAACTTGTGTGCTTGTCTTCATATCATCCACATACATAACAGGATCAAATTTTGAGCTAAACCTTTATAGAAGATTCTTGAATCTCTCCTCCATATTCCTTTGCAGCTCAGGTAAACTACTTTCAGACTTGTGACAAAACCCCATTGCAAATACTTGCAGCTATCTGCTTCTGTCTCTGAGGGTTATTCTAGCTCCAAAATAATGAAGTGCACGAGACTTCACATTCCAAGGGTCAACCTTTAACCACTGGAAGATTTGGCACATTAAAATTCAGTTCCTTTCAGTCGCTCGGTCGTGTCCGACTCTTTGCGACCCTGTGAATCGCAGCACGCCAGGCTCCCTGTCCATCACCAACTCCCGGAGCTCACTCAGACTCATGTCCATCGAGTCAGTGATGCCATCCAGCCATCTCATCCTCGGTCATCCCCTTCTCCTCCTGCCCCAAATCCCTCCCAGCAACAGAGTCTTTTCCAATGAGTCAGCCCTTCGCAGGAGGTGGCCAAAGTACTGGAGCTTCAGCTTTAGCATCATTCCTTCCAAAGAAATCCCAGGGCTGATCTCCTTCAGAATGGACTGGTTGGATCTCCTTGCAGTCCAAGGGACTCTCAAGAGTCTTCCCCAACACCACAGTTCAAATGCATCAATTCTTTGGTGCTCAGCCTTCTTCACAGTCCAACTCTCACATCCATACAGGACCACAGGAAAAACCATAGCCTTGACTAGACGGACCTTTGTTGGCAAAGTAATGTCTCTGCTTTTGAATATGCTGTCTAGGTTGGTCATAACTTTTATTCCAAGGAGTAAGCGTCTTTTAATTTCATGGCTGCAGTCACCATCTGCAGTGATTCTGGAGCCCAAAAAGATAAAGTCTGACACTATTTCCACTGTTTCCCCATCTATTTCCCATGAAGTGATGGGATGGGATGCCATGATGTTCGTTTTCTGAATGTTGAGCTTTAAGCCAACTTTTTCACTCTCCTCTTTCACTTTCATCAAGGGGCTTTTTAGCTCCTTTTCACTTTCTGCCATAAGGGTGGTGTCATCTGCATATCTGAGGTTATTGATATTTCTCCCAGCAATCTTGATTCCAGCTTGTGTTTCTTCCAGTCCAGCGTTTCTCATGATGTACTCTGCATATAAGTTAAATAAGCAGGGTGACAATATACAGCCTTGACCTACTCCATAAAATTGGTGGATGACAATTTCAAGGTAACCACCCCACTTCTCAGATGGGAGTTGATGGAGTGGAGCATCAGTTGTCCAAATCAGAAGCCCATTCATGGCATTTCTTCCTTTTCAGTATCACCTATTTTTCCCTCCATCACTCCTGTTTCATAAGATCAGTTTCCAAATAAACTGCATGCACCTGAGTCGTTGTCTCATCATCAACTTTACAGATCACAAGCTAAAACAGCTTGACTTCCAATTCTAAGAAGACATACTTAAACTTTCAAATACACATAACCAAAGATCTATTGACTTTTTGAATACAAAAAACTCAAAAAAATATTTTTGATAAATTAACATATCATACAAAGATGTCATCTATTGTTCTGGCTTCGAGTCGTTGTTCAACCACTCAGTCGTGTCAGACTCTTTGTGACTCTATGGACAGCAGCTTTCCCTGTCCTTCCCTATCTCATGGAGCTTGCTCAAACTCATGTCCATTGATTTGATGATGTCATCCAACCATCTCATCCTCTGTCACCCTCTTCTTCTGCCCTCAATCTTTCACAGAATCAGGGGCTTTTCCAATGAGTCAGCTCTTCCCATCAGGTGGCCAAATTATTGAAGCTTTAGCTTCAGCATCAGTCCTTCCAGTGAATATTCAGGACTGATTTCCTTTAGGATTGACAGGTTTGATCTCCTTGCTGTCCAAGAGACTCACAAGAGTCTTCTTCAGCACCACAGTTCAAAAGCATCACTTCTTCATCACTCAAACTTCTTTATGATCCAACTCTCACATCTGTACATAACTACTGGAAAAACCGTAGCTTTGACTATATACAAGGAGACTAAATATAAGAAGAAAATAAAAGTTTTCCCCAGTTGTTCTTAATTTTGGGGTTTGGTGGTGCTTGAAACTTAGATGTTGCTACAGTTTTGAGTATTTGATTAGAAAAAAAAACTTGGAAAAACCTCGGCCAATTCCCTTATTTTTAACTGCAACCTACATGATTATTGCCAAGAATGTGAAGATGAACTCTTCACTGGAACACATGCCAGACCAATTATGTCCTTTGTGTCTAACATGATTATTTTAAAGTGAATAGTTAAATTAGTCTTTTAAAAGATCACAACTTTGGAAGAACTGTTTGCTTTCTATTTCTCCTTTCTATTTTTTTCCTCTAGAGTAATTCCCATTTACTTTAAAATATGAACATATTCCCCACTTGCTTTAAAATATGAACAAAGTAAGACTATTAAGCTATAGTTGGTAAGAGGGTAAATTAAACTGCACCGTATCTAAGTATTTTTAAGAAATGCTAGCACTTGAGACGTTAGAAAATTCTCAGATCCTTATTTTTTTACATTTGTTTGTTGTGTTTTGTTTGTTATTGTTGTACAAATATATCTAATATAATGGATAGGGAACATTCTTTGTTGTTAATATCTTTTGAAGACACAAAAATCAAATAAAATCTTGAATTAGATTTTTATGACAAATAAATATAATAAATAGTAAAACATAATGAATAATTGTTAAATTATTTTAGTTAGATGTATAGTTAAGTAACAATAAAAATGAGATGGAGAGGAGAAAAAGGAGAGGGCTGAAATAAATTGTCAGAAAGTTGATTTAATTTTTAAAATCCTTAAGACATGTAGAACTAACTAATTTAATAAAATTGCACTTAAATATAGTCATGCATGGTGAAAATTTGCTATAATTTTAATTATTATTTCATGGACAAATGAAATGCATATTATAGTATACCTGTTTTCCTAATTTATAGAGGGAAAATCTATCTTCCACATGTTACTTTATAAAGTCAAAATGTCTTTGAAAAAACTTTGCCTTTTAAGCCTTTCTCCCTTTTGTTAAAAACAGATTTACATTTTTTGAATAGCATCCCATCAAATCCTAAATGACTCCTAAAGCTATATGGAACTTTTCCTTTCTCTATATTGACAGAAATATAATCCATTCTTCCTACTTGATCAGACAAAAGTAAAAGTTGTACCATATCTAGCCTCAAGGTAAGAGTTATTATCCTCTTAGTTTGTAAATACATTTCCTGTTAGGCAATACATTAATTAAAAAATATTACTAATGGTTAATTTCCAGTAATCAGTCACATTACAACTAACACATTTTTTTTATTTTTATAGTAATGGTAAAAGTGTTCATCTGTAAACATTTCATTCTAAGTAATAAAGTTGCAGAATGGCCCCAGGCTCAGTTGTAACTGGAGCTGAAGCTGTTAAGCTTCCCCATTATACTTTTCTGCCCAAATTGTATTTTGCCTTCCCCTTCATGATTAAAATAGCATTAACTCTTGATCAGAAGCCAAAGATGTGACTGAACTTAATAAAAGTTGTCCGCTTTCCCTCCAAACCTTCTGCATTTCTGGCCAAAACATTCCCTAGAGACGGGAAGCTTTTAATTGCATGTTTTGATTGTTTAGTGTCTGCCTTTCCATCTGGTACTTGACTGTACATTATATATAGGAGGGTGTGAACAGGAGATGGTGACAATGTCAACAAGAACTAACATTTTTACAGTGTGTAACTAAAGAAGCTGATAATATAATTATGAAGTTGAAAGACAAATTGTGGAAACACTCAACTGTGTATAATTAGGAAATTGGCTCTGCAAGTTTTACCATATCCTTGGTTCAAAGATTTGAAAGAAAACAAAACCTATATGTAATGAGTTTCTCTTCACCAAATAAAACCAGGTAGATCACAGTTTTCTGAAGAATACTATAACTACCATGTAGGTTGAATACTGTTAAACAAGCAGTAGCTGTTAAAATGTATTAAGCATTAATTATTAAAATGCAGAATTATTATTTCTATCGTATAATATTAATTCTATATTAAAGAGAAGGAACTTGTTAAATAAAAATCAAATATTAGAGGAGAAAGGTGTGGTGTGTCAGATGGTGTTCTCTAAAATGACATGTCCATGTCCTAACTTTTGGAGCCTCTAATTGTGACATTATTTATCAAAAAGGGTCTTAGATGTAATTGAGTATCTCAAGATGAGGTTATCCTGGACCCAATGACAATTGTCCTTACACAAGACAAAAGAGGAAAAGAAACAGAAGGCCATGCATGTGAAGACAGAGGCAGACTGGAGTTATGTTCTAAGAAACACATAGAAAAACCAGAAGCCAGATAGAAACAAGAAATTTTTTAAAACTCATATATATTGTATTGTCTTATATGCTGTCACACACTGAGAAGGGTGACAAAATTTTCAAAAATATATTTTAGATAATTATCCACTTTTACCAATGTTTATCTGAACATAAGATCAAAGAAACAAGACAAGGAAGGATTGAGTGCCGAGTCTTTTCATGCCCCAGTATCCAAAAGTCAGGCTTTTTTCCCCCTCTCATTTACAGCGGTTATTAAGAGAAATTTGGCTTTTTAGATGATGTCATTACTGTGTTAACACAACTGAAGAGTTTGAAAGTTAAGACATGTGAAATACACAGCTGGAAGAAAGCATGCTACTATTCCATTTTGAAAGGAAAATGGAATGTAGGCCACAAGGGTACTTCTTTGCCTTTTCTCCTTACTTTCAGTACCTGGATACAAGTCAGAGGCTCATTTGTCCAAATCTAGTACCAGCAACTAAATATATTCTCTCATTGTAGACGGCAACTCCAATTCATTTTGGCCAGTCAGTGGGCTGAAATTACAAAGTGTCCATTGGTCAGTGTTTACATTAAAAGAATCTGTATGAACCACAAGGATCTGGTTATTAGTCTAGTCTAGATCATGGCCACCAACAACACAGAGCTTTCAAAGAGAGCACTGCACTGACCACGCCTTGACTGTGGACTCTGGACTCCAGAACTGAGAAAATACTTTCAAATACTTTCTGTTGTTTTAAGTCACCCAGTTTTCAGTAATTTGCTTCAGTAGTCCTAGAAAACCAACATAGAAGGTAGCCATACATATTACATAATTTAAATGCTTTAAAAATATATAAAAATTAATGTTCATGTACCTTCAGTATTACATATTAGAAATTAAAGCTTCCATTCTTCATGAGGCATTTTTCATTAGATAAATAATGGTGTTAACATTCATTCTATACTGTGCATGTATTATAGCAGGCAGCTTGAAGTGCATTCAAATATTAATTTAATTCTTACAACAACCTAAAAACATCAAGTACTAGGTGAGTAAGATAGCTGTAACACAGACTATCTAAGGATTCCATACAGAGAAGATGATAGACCTGCAATTTGTGACTCAGGCAACTGGTCTCCAGGGTCTGTGTTCTAAATTATTATATTAGATGAACTGAGAAAAAGCAGAAAATGGAATTCAAATACTCCAAAAAGATGCTTTCATTTTCTTTTCAGTATGAATGCTGCTGCTGCTACTGCTGCTGCTAAGTCACTTCAGTCATGTCCAACTCTATGCGACCCCATTGACGGCAGCCCACCAGGCTCCCCTGTCCCTGGGATTCTCCAGGCAAGAACATTGGAGTGGGTTGCCATTTCTTTCTCCAATGCATGAAAGTGAAAAGTGAAAGGGAAGTCGCTCAGTCGTGTCTGACTCTTTGCGACCCCATGGACTGCAGCCTACCAGGCTCCTTTGTCCATGGGATTTTCCAGGCAAGAGTACTGGAGTGGGGTGCCATCGCCTTCTCCGAATATGAATGCTAAGACAGGGAATTTGAGTCTCTGAAAATCAAATGGGCCACACAGGAGTATAAACAAATATACAAGCAATGAATAGTGCTGATTATGCAGGTCTGTTTTCTTCTTCCCAAACCCAAACTATCTGACTTATGCTAAATAAAAAAATAGAAACATAAATTCCAGTTATACATTTCCCTCTTTCAAGTTTAAATAGATCTGGAATCATGCAAGGAAGCTTCCATAACTGAACCAACATGAAAAATTAAATGCTTTCAGTTATTTGAATGTGCCATTACCTTAGCAAATTAATTCACTAGGTGTTAAAAAAAATTGTGAATGTAATTTGTGAATGTAAATTAAACTGAAAATTTTCAGCTGATTGTAAGTTGTTATGTTTGTTAAGTTTTCCCTGAAATCCCATACATTTAAACTGATGTTGAAACTTTTCTTTTGAAAACAGCAATATAATTTCAAGCCTGGTCCTAAACATACCTATTCTCTCAAAATTTATTTTTTTTCTTTTAAAAATTACCTAACTATATTCTTCCTTTTAGTGCTTAATATTTTGATTTGGTTCTGTGACCAAAATATAATAAAGTAGTCTATATATACAGAGAAGGCAATGGCAACCCACTCCAGTACTCTTGCCTGGAAAATCCTGTGGACGGAGGAGCCTGGTAGGCTGCAGTCCATGGGGTCGCGAAGAGTCAGACAGGACTGAGCGACTTCCCTTTCACTTTTCACTTACATGCATTGGAGAAGGAAATGGCAACCCACTCCAGTGTTCTTGCCTGGAGAATCCCAGGGATGGCAGAGCCTGGTGGGCTGCCGTCTATGGGATCGCACAGAGTTGGACATGACTGAAGCGACTTAGCAGGAGTAGCAGCAGTAGTCTATATATATACGATTAGCTCACTGATAGGAAACTCAGAACATGAGAAGCCTTACAGGAGGATTGTTGAGGATTAGCTAGATAGGTCCTAAATTCAGTAACATTGTTCTTTTAAGAGACACAAGGAGTTTTTTGCATCATTGAGGCATTTTAAAAAACTAGACATTTAAAAAAATGTAACATGTATGAACATAAGTTCATTTATTTCAAATCCATTTGTATAAGTTAATATGATATTATATAGAATATATACTTCTGAAATATTTATTTTTATGTCTGTTTAGCTCTGATATATGAACTTTTATCTTCCAAATTTTTCTAATCAGTCTTTATACTATGAGTGTGACTTTAAAAAAAATGTTTATCCAAAGGCAGGGACTGATTTATAAAATGTTCTCAGATTGCCAGATTTTTGTGGCTTCTCTCCATGTACTGATAAGGCATTTAAATGCTTGCTACCAAGGAATATCAACACTATGTTGTTATAGTATAGTGTAGGTAAATGGTAAAGAATGAATCAGTAGGAAAATATTTGATTCATTGCTCTTTTTCTAAATACCAGTTGAAGTATTTTGACTATCACAAATTAGACACATATGTATGTTTTTTCAAGTTTATATATGAAGTTTTACTTCTCCATGTTTTAAAGAAGTAAAAGTATGATTTTTTTCCCTTTTTACTTGTCTCTTTTTTAATATAAACTTTCAATATTGGTATATTAAAGGCACATAGCAATACAGAAAACAATGTGGATGGAAGCAGTTCCTCAAAGTATTAAAAAGATGGCTACCATACGATGTAGTAATCTCACTTCTGGGTATGCAACCAAAAGAATTGAAAGAATTTTGAAATGATGTTTTGAGAGCAATGCTAACTGTGTCACTATTTATAATAGCCAAGAGGTAGCAACAACCCAAATGACCATTGAGGGATTAATGGATTAACAAAAAGTGATACTACATACGATGGAATATTAGCATTAAAAAGGAAAGAAATCACATTCTGCAACACTGGTGAATAGTAAGAACATTATGCTAAGTGAAATAAGCCAGCCAAAAAAGACACTATACCATTTCACTTACGTGCAGTTATCTAATGTAGTCAAATTCATAGAAAGTACACGACTGAAGTGACTTCGAGTGCACACACATAACCGCGGTTACAGGGACTGTGTGAGGAAGAGAGAGAAAGAGGAGTTGTTTAGTGGCATAGAGTTTCAAATTTTCAAGATGAAATAGTTTTGTATATCTGTTTTACAATGTGAATACTTGTTCGACTCTAGTGAACTTTACACTTTAAAATGGTTAAAGGGTACATTTTATGTTATGTGCTCTTTTCCAGAGTGGAAAAAAAAAAAAAAAAAAAAAACAAGTGTCAGAAAATATCTGAGACAGAAAGATTGTTTCCTAAAGTTCAGTGGTCTTAGAATATAGTTCAACTATAACTAATAAGCTGAAGTTATAGTTTTAGAATCTGTCAAAGGGATTTCTTTCGTTTCCTTAAACAGAGGTTTCTTAAATGGAGATTGCTTTAGAGAATAAACCCTAACTAGAAGGCTTTTGATCTAGTACTACAAGAGGATAGCAAAAACCTTTAAGCTTATGAAAAAGAAACTTTACAGAAAGGAAAGAAATAAGAATGGGTGAAAAAATATGACTTGATTTGATTGCATAATATTGAGTAGCTATCAGCATAGTATTTGTGGGTTAGTTTATTCATTTTAGTAGAATGAATGTATTTTATTGGTAAAATTTTAGAACTGTATGTTATGAAAATTTTATGCAAAGTTTACTTTCTCAGAAATTTTTACTTTCAGCTTATTGCAGAGACAAGAAGCAACTCAGATGTTTAAGCTGACTGAAATGCTTCCCATTATCATTTAAGAATCTGTATGTATCCCCAAGAGAGTAAATATTTATGTGCAGATGTCAATTGAAAATCATGAAACGTGAACTTTGTTTAGTGTTGTTCATCATCACTAGCTTGTCTTTGGTGTTATGATCTTTGTTTTCAAAATATCTTTTTCATTGTAGAAAATAATAGTGGAAAGAGGCAAAGAGAAAAAAATTGAATGCCTCCATACTGAGCCCTGTTAAGATATCAGTGTGTACATCAAAGTTTTTTTTAATCATCCACATTATATATTATATAGATATCTAAAAGGACACACACACACACACACACAACTTGTGTGAACACAGGTTGTTTTGCAGTTTACTCATTTGCTTAATTTGTCATGAAGCTAATTATTCTATCATCTTTTTTCTGACTTTTTATTGATAAAGTTGGTCTTTGGGTTGCTGTTCTTTTTTGTTTGCTTCCATATTGCAGTGGTACCAATCTCCTTACTTGTAAAGAGGAAGAGTTGAAAAAGAGGTCCCTAGAGTTCCCTCCAGATGGAGTCCATGATTCTTATTTTTTTTTAATAATTTTATTTATTTATTTTTAGCTTCTCTGGATCTTCCTTGCTTTGCATAGGCTTTCTCTCTTTTCCTTGCCATTTGGGCAGCAAGTGGGACCTACTCTTTGTTGTAGTCCATGGGCTTCTCATTGCGGTGGCATATCTTGTTGCGGAGCACAGGCTCTAGAGCACAGGCTTCAGGATTTGCTTCACATGGGCTCAATAGTTTCAGTGCGTGGGCTTAGTTGCTCCAAGAAGTGCGGGATCTTCCCAGACCAGGAATTGAAGCCGTGTTCCCTGCGTTGGCAGGCAAATTCCTATTCACTGCACCACCAGGAAGTCTCAGAGCCCATGTTTCTAAGTCCTATCCACAGTCCCCAGTGAAGTCTAGGGGGCCATCTTTAGTTTCACGGCCCACGTGGTTGTGATAGGATGACTTCCACACATTCTAGGGCCAATTTTACCTGCAGAACCAGTGTAGTATAGTGGTCTCTATGAAATTATGATTATCCTCGAGGATAAACTTTTGTGTTATACTTTTCTATACTTACCACAGAGCAAGACGTTAAATATATTTGTATGTTCACACCATCACAGAAAGCTATGTGCTACGTATTTCTTGTTTTAAAAAGAAAAAGGAAATACTTGTGATTTAAATTTCTCTTATTTTCCTTTGGTAATTTATTGTTTTACAATTTCCACCACAGAGAATGATTTAAAGGTAAAGAGAACCCAATACACATCATTTCTTCTGTTTAATCAACCACCCCCCGTTGACATCCTGGTTTAGAAATTTTCATTCCTCACTGGAGAAGTAGCTTTGAATGAGTAGATGTTTAATTGTGGTCTGATGGACGATTTGCTTACACATAGTTAAAATAGATAGCTATGGGAGTCATTGAAAAATATTTCTCAGTATCTGTCAAGTTGTCATAAAGGAATAGAGGACAGGCTTTGATATTCTCTATTTCACTCTAGGTGAGCAGACGGTGACTGCAGCCATGCAATTAAAAGACACTTACTCCTTGGAAGGAAAGTTATGACCCACCTAGATAGAATATTGAAAAGCGGAGATATTACTTTGCCAACAAAGTTCCGTTTAGTCAAGGCTATGGTTTTTCCTGTGGTCGTGTATGGATGTGAGTTGGACTGCAAAGAAAGCTGAGTACCGAAAAGTTGATGCTTTTGAACTGTGGTGTTGGAGAAGACTCTTGAGAGTCCCTTGGACTGCAAGGAGATCCAACCAGTCCATCCTAAAGGAGATCACTCCTGGGTGTTCATTGGAAGGACTGATGCTGAAGCTGAAACTCCAATACTTTGGCCACCTTATGCGAAGACTTGACTCATTGGAAAAGACCCTGATGCTGGGAGGGATTGGGGAGAGGAGGAGAAGGGGACAACAGAGGATGAGATGGCTGGATGGCATCACTGACTAGATGGACATGATTTTTGGTGAACTCCAGGAGTTGGTGATGGACAAGGAGGCCTGGCGTGCTGTGATTCATGGGGTCACAGAGAGTCGGACGTGACTGAGCAACTGAACTGAACTGAACTGAGTAGATGGTCATTATGTCTAGGCATGTGTTTGAAATATAGCTTTATTATTTATTATGTGAATTTACAGAAATGAAAACAAAGAATATAATGGGAAAGACCAGAGATCTCTTCAAGAAAATTAGAGGTACCAAGGGAATATTTCATGCAAAGATGGGCACAATGAAGGACAGAAACTGTATGGATCTAACAGGGTATGTCCAATTCTTCGGCACTCAGCCTTCTTCACAGTCCAACTCTCACATCCATACTTGACCACAGGCAAAACCACAGCCTTGACTAGACAGACTTAGTCAGCAAAGTAATGTCCCTGCTTTTGAATATGCTATCTAGGTTGGTCAAACTTGTCTTCCAAGGAGTAAACGTCTTTTAATTTCATGGCTGCAATCACCATCTGCAGTGATTTTGGAGCCCCAAAAAATAAAGTCAGCCACTGTTTCCACTGTTTCCCCATTTATTTTCCATGAAGTGATGGGATCAGATGCCATGATCTTCGTTTTCTGAATGTTTATCTTTAAGGCAATTTTTTCACTCTCCTCTTTCACTTTCATCAAGAGGCTTTTGAGTTCCTCTTCACTTTCTGCCATAAGGGTGGTGTCATCTGCATATCTGAGGTTATTGATATTTCTCCCGGCAATCTTGATTCCAGCTTGTGTTTCTTTCAGTCCAGCGTTTCTCAGGATGGACTCTGCATATAAGTTAAATAAGCAGGGTGACAATATACAACCTTGATGTACTCCTTTTCCTATTTGAAACCAGTGTGTTGTTCCATTGATGCTTTTGAACTGTGGTGTTGGAGAAGACTCTTGACAGTCCCTTGGACTGCAAGGAGATCCAACCAATCCATTCTGAAGGAGATCAGCCCTGGGATTTCTTTGGAAGGAATGATGCTAAAGCTGAAACTCCAGTACTTTGGCCACCTCATGCGAAGAGTTGACTCATTGGAAAAGACTCTGATTCTGGGATTGGGGGCAGGAAGAGAAGGGATGACAGAGGATGAGATGGCTGAATGGCATCACTGACTCAATGGACGTGAGTCTGAGTGAACTCCAGGAGTTGGTGATGGACAGGGAGGCCTGGGGTGCTGCAATCCATGGGGTCGCAAAGAGTTGGACACGACTGAGCAATTGAACTGAACTGAACAGGGTAGGTCCAATAGCAGAAGATATTAAGAAGAGGTGGCAAGAATACACAGAAAAACTATATAAAAAAGATCTTAATTACCTGGAAAACCATGATGCTTTGATCAATGACCTAAAGCCAGATATCCTGAAATGCAAAGTCAAGTGAGCTTTAGGAAGCATCTCCTCTAATAAAGCTAGTGGAGGTGATAGAATTCCAGCTAAACTATTTCAAATCCTAAAGGATGATGCTGTGAAAGTGCTGCACTCAATATGCCAGCAAATTTGGAAAACTCAACAGTGATCACAAGACTGGAAGAGGTCAGTTTTCATTCTAATCCCAAAGAAGGGAAATGGCAAAGAATGTTCAAAATACCATACAGTTGCACTCATTTCACATGCTAGGAAGGTAATGCTCAAAATTCTTCAAGCTAGGCTTCAACAGTATGTGAACTGAGAACTTCCAGATGTTCAAGCTGGATTTAGAAAAGACAGAGGAACCAGAGATCAAATTACCAACAGCTGCTGGATCATAGAAAAAGCAAGAGAATTCCAGAAAAGCATCTACTTCTGCTTCATTGATTATGATAAAAGCATTTGACTATGTGGATCACAACAAACTGGAAAATTCTTCAACGAATGGGAATTCCAGAGCACCTTATCTGCCTCCTGTGAAACATTTAAGCAGGTCAAGAAGCAACAATTAGAACCGGACATGAAAAAATGGACTGGTTCCAAATTGGGAAAGGAGTGTGTCAAGGCTGTATATTGTCACCTTGTTTATCTTTTATGCAGAATACATCATGTGAAATACCAGGCTGGATGATTTACAAGCTGTAATCAAGACTGCTGGGGGAAAAATCAATAACCTCAAATATACAGATGGCACCACCCTAACAGCACAAAACAAAGAGGTATTAATGAGCCTCTTGATGAAGATGAAAGAGGAGAGTGAAAAAGTTGGCTTAAACTCAACATTTTAAAAACAAAGATCATGGCATCTGGTCCCATCACTTCATGGCAAATAGATGGGATAACAATGGAAACATTAACAGAGTATTTTCTTGGGCTCCAAAATCACTGCAGATGGTGACTGCATCCATGAAATTAAAAGATGCTTGCTCCTTGGAACAAAAGCTATGACAAATGTAGACAGCATATTAAAAAGCAGACACATTACTCTGACAACCAAAGTCTGTATAGTAAAAGCTAAATTTCTTCCAGTAGTCACATACAGATGTGAGAGCTGGACAACAAAAAAAGGCTGACCACTGAAGAATTGATGCCTTCGAACTGTGGTGGTGAGAAGACTCGAGAGTCCCTTGGACAGCAAGAAGATCAAACCAGTCAATCCCAACAGAAATCAGTCCTGAATATTCATTGGAAGGACTGATGCTGAAGCTGAAGCTCCAATACTTTGGTCACCTGATGCAAAGAGACGACTCATTAGAAAATACCCTGATACTGGGAAAAGTTGCAGGCAGAAGTAGGGGACAACAGAGGACAAGATGGTTGGATGGCATCACCAACTCAGTGGAGATGAGTTTGAGCAAACTGCTGGAAATAGTGAAGGGCAGGGAAGCACTGCGTGCTGCAGTCCATGGTGACACAAAGAGTTGGACATGACTGAGCAACTGAACAAGAACAAATTGTAAACCTATTACAACAATATATCAGAAGATGTTGAAAATGATCTCTCTGATATATGTTTATATGTATTTTATAAATTTCATTTATTTTGTATATGGATAAGATTTAGTTCAGTTCAGTCACTCAGTCATGCCCGACTCTTTGGGAACCCCATGAACCGCAGCACGGCAGGCCTCCCTGTGCATCACCAACTGCCGGAGTTCACTAAAAATCATGTCCATCGAGTCAGTGATGCTGTCCAGCCATCTCATCCTCTGTCATCCCCTTCTCCTCCTGTCCCCAGTCCCTCCCAGCATCAGGGTCTTTTCCAATGAGTCAAGTCTTCGCATGAGGTAGCCAAAGTATTGGAGTTTCAGCTTCAGCATCAATCCTTCCAATGAACACCCAGGAGTGATCTCCTTTAGGATGGACTGGTTGGATCTCCTTGCAGTCCAAGGGACTCTCAAGAGTCTTCTCCAATACCACAGTTCAAAAGCACCAATTCTTCAGCACTCAGCTTTCTTCACAGTCCAACTCTCACATTCATACATGATCATTGGAAAATCCATAGCCTTGACTAGATGGACCTTTGTTGGCAAAGTAATGTCTCTGCTTTTGAATATGCTATCTAGGTTAATCATAATTTTCCTTCCGAAGAGTAAGCGTATTTTAATTTCATGGCTGCAATCACCATCTGCAGTGATTTTGGAGCCCCCCCCCCCCAAAAATAGTCTGACACTTTCCACTGTTTCCCCATCTATTTCCCATGAAGTGATGGGACCAGGTGCCATGAATGTTGAGCTTAAGCCAACTTTTTCACTCTCCTCTTTCACTTTCATCAAGAGGCTTTTTAGTCCTTCTTCACTTCCTGCCAAAAGGGTGGTGTCATCTGCATATTTGAGGTTATTGATATTTCTCCTGGCAATCTTGATTCCAATTTGTGTTTCTTCCAGCCCACTGTTTCTCATGATGTACTCTGCATAGAAGTTAAATAAGCAGGATGACAATATACAGCCTTGACGTACTCCTTTTCCTATTTGGAACCAGTCTGTTGTTACACGTCCAGTTCTCACTGTTGCTTCCTTACCTGCATATAAGTTTCTCAAGAGGCAGGTCAGGTGCCTGCCTCTTTCAGAATTTTCCACAGTTTGTTGTGATCCAGACAGTCAAAGGCTTTGGCATAGTCAAGAAAGCAGAAATAGATGTTTTTCTGGAACTTTCTTGCTTTTTCAATGATCCAGCGGATGTTGGCAATTTGATCTCTGATTCCGCTGCCTTTTCTAAAACCAGCTTGAACATCTGGCAACTACTAAGAAATCAATTTTTTCAATCTTCTTTTTTTTTTTTTTGACATAGTCAATTAGATTGTAATTGAAAAGATTTGTATGGTAGAAATCATGTGCCTTTTTTGTGTAAGAAATGAACTTTCTGCCATCTTTCTAAAATTTGTGTTGTTTATTCATTAGAACCCTTATGAAAGACTTCTATAAAAACATTTATATTTACCTCTTGAAATGTTGTTTTCTGTATAGATATAATTTAAAATATCAAAGCACAGTAAGAAGATGAATTTCTGAAATTTACTTTCTATTGTATAAAAAGATAACTTTTTAAAAAGAAAGCTTAATTTTTTACAATATTCTAGATAATTTTATATTTAAAAGTGAGCTTAACTTACAGTGTTATTGATATAAACCTGCTCCCTCTTTAAAAAATTTTTAGTTTTAAGTTAAGTAAATTTTATTCATATAAAATATAATGTGGGAGAGGTTTTTAATTTTTTTATTCTTTTGTAAATAAAAGTAAATTTTAAGTTCTTTCTCTTATAATCTCAAGACAATTCTACCTTAACAGAAAAAGAATTAATCTCATTTTGATGATGTTAAAATCACCATATCATCAAAACTAAATGGTAAGAAACACTGAAAGAAATTACATGAAATTAATTAAATGCTGTATAGGTCAGTAAGTTTTAATAGGGGTAATGGTCTCAACAGAGTTTTTGAGGACTTAATGATCTCTTTTATATCAATTGACATGATAAGAGATAGTATTAAAATTGATAACTGCTATTGTTGAAAACTTGAATATCTATATACAAGCAAAAGTGAAAGTGTTAGTCATTCAGTCATGCTAACTGTAGGATCCCATAGGCTGTAGCCCACCAGGCTCCTTTGTCTATGGAATTTTCCAGGCAAGGATTCTGGAGTGGTTTGCCATTTCCTTCTCCAGAGTATCTTTCCCACCCAGGGATGGAACCTGGGTCTCCTGCACTGCAAGCAGATTCTTTACTGACTGAGCTAGCAGGGAAATCAATGTGAGGCTGTAGTTAAAACTGAATGCTCCTGTATATCAAATTTACTTGTCCTTTATCCATTTACAAAAGTTAGCATTTGTAAACAGATTCTTCAACTTTGGCTCTCAAATTTTTTCATTAGCATAGGATTAACACTATTTCAAAATGTTTTTTCCTGACCATGTACATTGGTAATGTGATGTGCTAGGTGAATTTCTAACACTTGGTTGATTGCAAGTCTTGGCTAATGTGCTGCTTTTGAAAGTGCAATTCAGTTCAGTTCAGTCGCTCAGTCATGTCCGACTCTTTGAGACCCCATGAATCGCAGCACACCAGGCCTCCCTGTCCATCACCAACCCCCGGAACTCATGTGCATCAAGTCGGTGATGGCATCCAGCCATCTCATCCTGTTGTCCCCTTCTCCTCCTGCCCCCAATTCCTCCCAGCAGCAGGGTCTTTTCCAATGAGTCAACTCTTTGCATGAGGGGGCCAAAGTATTGGGGTTTCAGCTTCAGCATCAGTCCTTCCAATGAACACCCAGGACTGGTCTCCTTTAGGATGGACTGGTTGGATCTCCTTGCAGTCCAAGGGACTCTCAAGAGTCTTCTCCAATACCACAGTTCAAAAGCATCAATTCTTCAGTGCTCAGTTTTCTTCACAGTCCAACTCTCACATCCATACATGACCACTGGAAAAACCATAGCCTTGACTAGATGGACCTTTGCTGGCAAAGTAATATCTCTGCTTTTTAATATGCTATCTAGGTTGGTCATAACTTTCCTTCCAAGGAGTAAGTATCTTTTAATTTCACGGCTGCAATCACCGTCTGTGGTGGTTTTGGAGCCCAAAAATATAGTCTGACACTATTTCCACTGTTTTCCCATCTATTTCCCAGGAAGTGATGGGACCAGATGCCATGATCTTCATTTTCTGAATGTTGAGCTTTAAGCCAACTTTTTCACTCTCCTCTTTTACTTTCATCAAGAGGCTTTTTAGTTCCTCTTCACTTCCTGCCATAATGGTGGTGTCATATGCATATCTGAGGTGACTGATATTTCTCCCAGCAATCTTGATTCCAGCTTGTGCTTCTTCCAGCCCAGCATGTCTCATGATGTACTCTGCATAGAAGTTAAATAAGCAGGGTGACAATATACAGCAGTACTGCAAAATTTTGATCTTTGTTGATTTACCTAGCTATAATAGGTAGCTAATCTTAAAAAGATGGCTCTTATTTACTGTGATGTTTATATTCATGTAAGAGGATCAGTGTTACATTATAGTCTTCTTTAAATGCACTCAGATAAACTCCAACAACTACTTCAAAAGAAAAGGCAGAAAAACTCTGAAGTTTTCACGCGTAGTAGAGTGCAATAATCTTGGCTGTTTTTCTAGTAATGTGTTTGGTTCTAACTGCTTATAAAACAGCTCTCTTCCTGTGCTCTGAGGAAATTTGATCTTTCACTGAGGTGAGTATTGCCGGAAGGGTTTAGAGAAGATCGAAAGAATTTAGAAACCTCAAAGTTGGCTTCCATGAACACCTGGTCAATTATTTGAGACAATAAATGGGAAGTATGGCAACTTATAAAATACTTAAATTCATTTCCAGATTACCCATGTATATATGCTTTTGCTTCTTTTCCTGCTTTAATACTTGGAATGACTTTATGGAAGATGATCCGGCAGACTATGGCTTGATTAACTAATTTTACATTAGAAAGAATATGATTATTTACCAATCTTTAAACCATATACCTGAAAAGCTACCAGATAATTATGATTAAAAGTCAAAGCACTTAGAGAGTTAGGGAGAATTTGGAGATCTCCTCTTTCAAATTAATCTTATGAATTTCTTTAACTTTGCATATATTTTTGATTTTTTTAGTGCTGTGGAAATACATCTGGCTTTGAGCCTCAGCTCAGTCTCCTTATTTTAGCTGTTCTTGTGGTTATTTATGTTCAGTGAGAGATTAGGATAACTGTCACTTTGTCTTTCACTGTAAAATTAATAATGATGAATAATAACTGATAAAATATGCCATTTTATGATATTAATCTTTCCAAAAATATGCTGACTTTCCATCATCATCATCATTATTATTACTACAATTTTACTGATTAGAAAATTTAGGCTTACAGTAGTCAAACAATTAGTTGTCCAGGGTGACCCATTTTGCTGGTAGCAAAAATAGAATTCAAAGCCAAATGTGATGACTTCAGATTTTGAATTCTATATATTGAATAATTTTTCTATATTAAGAGATACAATTTCACAACTATGTTTGCAATTTATGCACAGTCAAAAACAAAAACACTCTAGTGGAAAAAATATGAGACCTCTTTTTCTATATTATGGCCTCTTTCTATTGTGCTTGCTAAGACTTTCCTAAAAAGTAAAAGGCTTATTTTAGGAGGGTATTTCCAATAAACTGGGGAGATTTGCATATGTTACATTATTACTAACAGAGAGCTTGGTGATGTGCAAGGCTTCACATATTGAGATATTTAGTTTCCACTTGGTAAATAGTTCATAGTTTCCAAATACTCATGATACCATTTAAAATGGGTCTTACCCATGGGAAAAAATAAGTAAATTCTTATATATAAAATTGATTTCAGAGGTTCCAAGAGAGAGATCTGCACCTTCCTTCCCTCTTCAAACTCCCTATCCCCCATTATCAAATGCTGTACCCTCTCATGAAAATCTGAACTACCAGGATGTACTAAACATGGACAAATCCTCAGTGGGGAAAATGTCGATAGATGGAGAAGGCTGTAGGTTTGGAACTTGAATTGGTTCTCTCTCTAGCCCTATCCAGAGTATGGGAGAGGACTGTCATTCACTAAATAAAGTTTAAAACAAAGGAGAAAATAAAACTACTATATTCCTTTCAAAAATCATATTCTTTCATCAATATCATTTTAGAATCTCATAATGAGCTCGATGAACATTCAAAATCTAGTCTGACCATCTGCATATAATTTTAAGAATCATATTCAATGTCCTACATTAATTTTTTGGTTTAAGTTCTCAAGCAAAGTAAAAGAAATATGTATTTTTAATACTGTTATTATAAATTCTCTACTCTTATTTTGCCTCCATTCCAATAACATATCCAAGTAATTCCTGTGGTAAATTACAAAAGAAGCCACAGTTTTTACTCTCTGTATATACTTACTTTTCAATATCACATTTTCTTAGATTGTAATAAGAACCTTTAACATGATATCTACCTTTTTAAGAAAAGTTTTAAGTATACAATATTGTGTTGTTAACTGTAGGCACTATGCTGTACATCAGATTTCCAAAACACATTTGTCTTGCAAAACTGAAACTTTATGTAAGTTGAAACACAGTATTTCATTTCCCCCTTCTTCCAGACCCTGGCAAGTACCACTAATTCCTACTTCTTTCAGTTTGACTCTTAAATATCTCATGTAAGTACAATCATGTACTTGTCCTCCTGTGACTGGCATATTTCACTTATGTCCTCTAGATTCATCCATGTTGTTACATATGACACGATTTCCTTTAATTTAAGACTGAAAGATATTCTACTGAATATGCCGTTCAGTTCAGTTCAGTTCAGCTGCTCAATCATGTCCGACTCTTTGCAACCCCATGAATTGAAGCACGCCAGGCTTCCCTGTCCATCACCAACTCCCAGGGTTCACCCAAACTCATGTCCATCGAGTCGGTGATGCCATCCAGGAATCTCATCCTCGGTCGTCCCCTTCTCCTCCTGCCCCCAATCCCTCCCAGCATCAGAGTCTTTTCCAATGAGTCAACTCTTCGCATGAGATGACCAAAGTACTGGAGTTTCAGCTTCAGCATCAGTCCCCCCAATGAACACCCAGGAGTGATCTCCTTTAGGATGGATTGGTTGGATCTCCTTGCAGTCCAAAGGACTCTCAAGAGTCTTCTCCAACACCACAGTTCAAAAACGTCAGTTCTTCGGTGCTCAGCCTTCTTCACAGTCCAACTCTCACATCCATACATGACCACTGGAAAAACCATAGCCTTGACTAGATGGACCTTTGTTGCCAAAGTAATGTCTCTGCTTTTGAATATGCTGTCTAGGTTGGTCATAACTTTCCTTCCAAGGAGTAAGCATCTTTTAATTTCATGGCTGCAATCACTATATGCAGTGATTTTGGAGCCCCCGCAAAATAAACATGCTGTATATACCAAATATTCTTTATTCATCTGTCATTGGGCATTTAAGTTGTATACATATCTTAAATACTGTGAATAATGTTGTAATAAAGATGGCAGTGGAAATTAATCTTTAAACCTTCATTTCAATTCTTTTGGATATAAGTGGGATTGCTCAGTTGTATATCAGCTTTAAATTTTTGAAGAATCCCCATACTGTTTTTTACAATGACTGTCAGTCAGTTCAGTCACTCAGTCATGTCCAACTCTTTGCAAACCCATGGACTGCAGTACACCATGCTTCCCTGTCCATCACCAACTCCCAGAGCTTGCTCAAATTCATGTCTATCAAGTCAGTGATGCCATCCAACAACCTTATCCTCTGTCATCCCCTTCTACTCCTGCCTTCAATCTTCCCCAGCATCAGGGTCTTTTCCATTTAGTCAGCTCAGTTGTGTTCGACTCTTTGCGACCCCACCAACTGCAGCATGCAGGGCTTCTCTGCCCTTCACTATTTCCAGGAGTTTGCTCAAGCTCATCTCCACTGAGTTGGTGATGCCATTCAACCATCTTGTCCTCTGTTGTCCCCTACTTCTGCCTTCAACTTTTCCCAGCATCAGGGTATTTTCTAATGAGTCGGCTCTTCGCATCAGGTGGCCAAAGTATTGGAGCTTCAGCTTCAGCATCAGTCCTTCCAATGAATATTCAGGACTGATTTCCGTTGGGATTGACTGGTTTGATCTTCTTGCTGTCCAAGTGACTCTCAAGAGCCTTCTCCAACACCACAGTTGCAAAGTATCAATTCTTTGGCACTCAGCTTTCTTTATGGTCCAACTCTCACATCCATACATGACTACTGGAAAAACCAAAACTTTGACTAGATGGAACTTTGTTGGCAAAGTAATGTCTTTGCTTTTTAATATGCTGTCTACATTTGTCATAGTTTATGTTCCAAGGAGCAAGCATCTTTTAATTTCATGGATGCAGTCACCATCAGCAGTGATTTTGGAACCTAAGAAAATAAAGTCTGTTACTGTTTCCTCTGTTTCCCCATCTATTTGCCATGAAATGATGGGGCCAGATGCCATGATCTTCGTTTTCTGAATGTTGAGCTTTAAGCCAACTTTTTCACTCTCCTCTTTCATTTTCATCAAAAGGCTCTTTAGTTTCTCTTCACTTTCTTCGATAAGGGTGGTGTCATCTCCATATCTGAGGTTATTGGTATTTCTTGTGGCAATTTTGATTCCAGCTTGTGCTTCATCCAGTCTGGCATTTCACATGATGTACTGTGCATATAAGACAAACAAGCGGGGTGACAATATACAACCTTGATGTATTACTTTCCAAATTTTGAACCATTCTGTTGTTCTATGTCTGGTTCTAACTGTTGTTTCTTGACCTGCACACAGGTTTCTCAAGAGGCAGGTAAGGTGATCTGGTATTCCCATCACTTTAAGAATTTTACAGTTTGTTGTGATCCACATGATCAAAAGTTTTAGGGTAGTCAATGAAGTAAAAGTAGATATTTTTCTGGAATTCTCTTGCTTTTTGTATGATCCAATGGATGTTGGCAATTTGAACATTAGTTTGTCTGTCTTTTCAAAATCAAGCTTGAACATTTGGAATTTTTTGGTCACATACTGTTGAAGCCTAGCTTGGAGAGTTTTGGGCATTACTTTACTAGTATGTGAGATGAGTGCAATTGTGCAGTAGTTTGAACATTTTTGGTGTTGCCTTTCTATGGGATTGGAATGATAACTGAACTTTTCCAGTCTGGTGGCAACTGCTGAGTTTTCCAAATTTACTGGCATATTGAGTGCATCACTTTCACAGCATCATCTTTTAGCATTTGAAATATTTAGCATTTGAAATTCCAGTTTAACTGGAATTCCATCATCTCCACTAGCTTTGCTCATAGTGATGCTTTCTAAAACACACTTGACTTTGTACTCCAGGATGTCTGGCTCCAGATGAGTGATCACACCATCATGATCATCTGAGTCATTAGATCTTTTTAGTACGGTTCTTCTGTGTATTATTACCACCTCTTCTTAATCTCTTCTGCTTCCGTTAGGTTCATACTATTTTTGTCCTTTATTGTGCCCATATATGCATGGAGTATTCCCTTTTTATCTCTTATTTCCTTGAATGGATCTCTAGTCTTTCCCATTGATCACTTGGGAAGACTTTCTTATCTCTCCTTTGGAACTCTGCATTCCGATTGGTATATCTTTCCTTTGCCTTTTGTTTCTTTTCTCAGCTATTTGTAAGGCCTCCTTCGACATCATTTTGCCTTTTTGCATTTCTTTTTCTTGGGGATGGTTTGGGTCACAGCCTCCTATACAATGTTATGAACCTCCATCCATAGTTCTTCAGGTACTCTATCAGATCTAATCCCTTGAATATATTTGGCATTTACACTGTATAATCATAAGGGATTTGATTTAGGTCATATCTGAATGGTCTAGAGGTTTTTCCTACTTTCTTCAATTTAAGTCTGAATTTTGCAATAAGGGATTCAGGATTTGAGCCACAGTCAGCTCCCAGTCTTGTTTTTGCTAACTGTATAGAGCTTCTCCATCTTCAGCTGTAAAGAATATAATCAATCTGATTTCGGTATTGACCACCTGGTGATGTCCATATCTAAAGTCATCTCTTGTGTTGTTGGAAGAGGGTATTTGCTATGGCCAGTGCATTCTCTTGGAAAAATTCTGTTAGTCTTTGCCCTGCTTCTTTTTGTATTCCAATTTCAAACTTGCCTGTTATTCCAGATATCTCTTGACTTTCTACTTTTGCATTCCAGTCCCCTATGATGAAAAGGACTTCTTTTATTTGGTGTTAGTTCTAGAAAGTCTTGTATGTCTTCATAGAGCTGTTCAACTTCAGCTTCTTTGGCATTAGTGGTTGGGGCATAGACTTGGATTACTATGGTATTGAATGGTTAGCCTTGGAAACAAAGATCACTCTATTGTTTTTGAGATTTCACCCAAGTACTGCATTTTAGACTCTTGTGTCAACTATGAGGGCTACTCCATTTCTTCTAAGGGGTTCTTGCCCACAGTAGTAGATACAATAGCCATCTGAATTAAATTTGCCCATTCCAGTCCATTTTATTTCACTGCTTCCTAAAATGTCAATGTTCATTGTTGCCATCTTTTGTTTGACCACTTCCAGTTTACTTTGATACATGGACCTAACATTCCAGGTTATTATGCAATATTGTTCTTTACAGTATTGGACTTTACTTCCATCACCAGTCACATCCATAACTGATTTTTATTTTTACTTAGGATCAACATCTTCATTCTTTCCTGAGCTGTTTCTCCTCTCTTCTCTAGTAGCATATTGGGCACCTACCAACCTGGGGAGTTCATCTTTCAGTGTCATATCATTTTGCCTTTTTACTGTTCATGGGGTTCTCAAGGCAAGAATCATGAAGTGATATGCCATTCTCTTCCTCAGTGGACCATGTTCTGTCAAAACTCTCCACTATGTTCCATCCATCCTGGGTGGCCTTACAGGGCATGTCCCATAGTTTCATTGAGTTAGACAAGGCTATGTTCCATGTGATCAGTTTGGTACATAATTAGTGTACCAATTTGCATTCTCACCGGAAGCATACAAACATTTAATTTCTCCACACACTTCACCTATATTGACCTGTTTTGTGCTTTTTTGATAGTAACCATTCTAACAGTGTAAGATGATATTTGATATTGGTCACGTTTTCCTACTTCTGTTGGCTTTTTTAATGTCATCTTTCGAGATAAGTCTGTTAAATTCCTTTGCCCATTTTAATATCTTGTTGTTGTTGTTATTTTATTATTATTAAATTGCAGATGTTCTTTATATATTTTGGAGATTAACCTTCCATCAAATTTAGGGCTTGCAAATATTTTCTCCCATTCTAGTTAGTTTTTTCATTCTGTGGTTTCCTTTGCTGTGTGGAAGCTTTTTAGTAAGATGTAGTCCAGTGTCTGTTGTTGGGTTTGAGGCCTGTGCTTCTGTGTGGTAGCCAAGATATCATTGCCAAGATCTGCATCAAAAAGCTTTTCCCTTGTATTTTTTCCCAAGACTTTTACAGTGTCAGGAGGGGTGATAGACTTGTACACTTAACACTATAAACCATTGATTAAAAGAAATGAAGAAGACAAATAAATAGAAAAATATCATATTAGATCATAATACTTCATATTGTTAAAATGTGTATACTAGCCAAAGTGATATTTAAATTCAATGCTCTCCCTATCAAAACCCTGATGGTATTTTTTATAGAAAAAGGAAACAATCCTAAAATTAATATGAAACCACAAAAGATTCCAAATAATTAAAGCAATCTTGAGAATGCTTTAACTAATGACAATGGTTTCAAAATCTACTATAAAGCCACAGTAATCAAAGCAGGCTGGTACAGACATAAAGACAGACATACAGAAGAATGAAACAAAATAGAAAGTCCAGGAATAAATTCACATATATTCCGTCAACTGATCTTCAAAAAGGGTGACAGGGATACACATTGAGAAAAGGGTTGTCTGTTCAACAAAAGATATTGGAAAAACTGGATCCACGTGCAAAATAATGAAATTGGACCTTACTTTACACCATAAAAATCAACTCAAAATGCAATGTTAAATCTCTCCTAACTTGCGATTCTTCCATTAAGGGAGTCAGTTTTCCATCCTTTTATTCTTGCTTTGTTCATATGACTTGCTTTGAGCAATGGGATATTAGCAAATGTGATACAAATAAAAACTTGGAAACTATTTAGGCATTGGATCTTGCTCTCTTGTTGTTCTTTCGAATCCTGGTACCACCATGTGCCAGAAGCCAAAGGTAGCCCAAATCTTCCCTGGATGAGGACTTGGTAGATCAACCAACTTCATAACTGTCAGACATGTGAGTGAGACTGTTCTAAATCCTCAAGCTTTGCTTAAATATGCCTAGAGAGGAAGAACTACCTAAGCAATACAAAGGACTGTGAGAAGTAATAAATGCTTATTGTTTTCAGCCAAAAATTTTTAGGGTAGCTTGTTATACTACAAACACTACTAGGTATATTACTTAGTGTCCTTTGGCTGTTGTAGATATAGATCTTATAGAAAATCTGGCTAGTACTTCCTGGTATAAAGAAAATATCCAAGAATGTAAAAATATTCACAGTATTCCATTATTCTAGGAAAGACTCTAATAGCTCTGTTCAGAAACGCAAAGAATGTCACTGCTGTGTTCACAGTGGAAAGCTAGTTTTCATTGTGTTGCCAATACTGTATTTGAGGAAAATGAGAAGTACAGTTATGTTTATGTTGACATGTCTTCATTGCAAGGTTAAGCATTTGATTTGTTTATACTTTACCCCATTTCCCTGGTTCAGCTGCACTGTCTGGGTTTTAACAAGCTTCAGTATCCCCTCATTTGGTGAGACAGTGTGTGAGTTAAGGATTAACATTTGTATAATGAAACATAAATGCTCATGAATTGTATATAATATTTTAGCAAAAGCTTATTTAGTTTTACCACTTTCACAAATTTTTGGTTTAGCAAGCAGCCTTTTCTTATTGCCTTGGAAGTCCAATGTGATGGATGCTGGAAATGCAATAAGTGAAGGGTTTCTTCCCCCCCTACCCCCACCCTTGGTGAGTGAATATAATAGATAGCTGCTCTGTGCTATAATTGAAGAAAACCACTTTCAAATTTTACTTTATTTTTTCCAACTTCCCCCTATCCTCCTTTCCAACTGCTGCCTTAACAAATAAATCTAAAAAGCATCTTTAATACTATATTGAAATAAGCGTATAACCTGACCAGATTAAGTAAAAAAAGTGCTTGAAAAGTTTTTTTTTTTAAGACACATAAAATTCTATATGACTATAACACTATTTTGATACCTTGTATATGTAAGTTAGATTTTAAAATCATGTATTTTTCTATTTTTCCCTTCTCCTAGTCTCCTGAAGATCTCCCTAGCCCCAAGATTCCAATAATTTTTAAGATATTTACATGTCAAATATATACATTAACCATATTAATATATTTAAGATATTTATGTTAGAGCTGGAAGAAAATTTGAATTAATCTAGAATCTTTGTTTTGAATATATTTTACACCTGTTCAGAGTTAGACATACATGTAAATGTATGTTCATCTACAGATATATAAACTTAAAGCAAATTTCTTAAATTATTTATTCTTAATATACCTATACCATCAATTCTATTTTACTTCATTTCCATTCTCTTCTATTATGGTCTCTTCATGTTTTGATTTTCTTTTTTTTTTTTTATCTTGGTCACTGCTTACTAAATTAATTTTACCTTTTACACTTGACTTTTAACCTACTAATGGGGAAACTCCATTCTAAACTAGAAGGGAGAAAATATTTTACAGCTTACAATGCCCATTATTGTTGTAATTCTTTCTTCTCATTTTTCTCTGCTTTCTCCTTGCCAAGCAGAACTCTCTTCTAACCCCTCCTTGAGCCAAAGGAGTTCCTATCTCTGCAGACCATGGCCAGAGGCATCCCCTAAGTCTTCTGTCCTAGATCTTCTTTTCTTTGATTTCATGTTTATCACTTTTGACTTCTGAATTGATTTACAGGTTGTTTCATCTTTTCCAAAGTACTATCTCTGTCATTCCTTAACTCTCCTAATGACATGCATCATTTTTCCACCTACTTTTCAGTTTTCTTTCCTAGATTCATGTTTCTGTTTCAGATGACCCTGCCTCATTCACTTGCTCTTGGACATGACTCCTCATGATCAAAGACCTTATCACTGTAATTTTGTGGGGCCCCAAACACTAAAAGCAATTATTAAAATTCCTGGGATCTTGTAAGAACAGCAAAAATGACTTTCAAAGAGGAAGAAGTTAAAAAAAAAAAAAAAAAAAAAGGCATGAGAAATGGGTCCCTCTACTGGTCTAAGAAAATAATGAAGATTTTATTAACTAACTTCTGCCCTTAAATGGTTTTGTCACTTTTAGATAAATATTGGACAATTATGTTTCATTTTCACTTCAAGTAAATAACTTAAAGTTTGAGAACATTTCCTCATTGAGAAGCAAGTCATTATTCTCGTATTTAACCTGGAGACCACTCACCCATGCTTCCCAGAACCATGGCCGTAAATATAGGGCAGCTCTTTTTGCTTCTAGTGTCTGCTCACGTAGACACACTTATGGTTATGAACTTTCCTAGCTTTTACTCTCTGTTGTGTTTCTCACACCAGATTTTTCAATTAATTATTCCCCTCACTTATCTCTTCCACAACTTTATGAAGACTGATTACTGATACTTTCAAACCAAAAATGAACAATCCTTGCCAGACATATTAATTTAAAGTAGGGTACTGGTAGAAGCACAAGCTGGAATCAAGATTGCTGGGAGAAATCTCAATAACCTCAGATATGCAGATGACACTACTCTTATGGCAAACTGAAGAGGAACTAAAAAGCCTCTTGTTCAAAGTGAAAGTGGAGAGTGAAAAAGTTGGCTTAAAGCTCAACATTCAGAAAACAAAGATCATGGCATCCGGTCCCATCACTTCATGGGAAATAGATAGGGAAACAGGGAAAACAGTGTCAGACTTTATTTTTGGGGGCTCCAAAATCACTGCAGATGGTGACTGCAGCCATGAAATTAAAAGATGCTAACTCCTTGGAAGAAAAGTTATGACCACCCTAAACACCATATTAAAAGCAGAGATATTACTTTGGCAACAAAGGTCCATCTAGTCAAGGCTATGGTTTTCCCAGTGGTCATGTATGGATGTGAGAGTTGAACTATGAAGAAGGCTGAGCACCGAAAAATTGATGCTTTTGAACTGTGGTGTTGGAGAAGACTCTTGAGAATCCCTTGGACTGCAAGGAGATCCAACCAGTCCACCCTAAAGGAGACCAGTCCTGGGTGTTCATTGGAAGGACTGATGCTGAAGCTGAAACCCCAATACTTTGGCCCCCTCAAGCAAAGAGTTGACTCATTGGAAAAGACTCTGATGCTGGGAGGGATTGATTGGGGGCAGGAGGAGAAGAAGACGACAGAGGATGAGATTCCTGGATGGCATCACCGACTCGATGCACATGAGTTTGGGTGAACTCCAGAGTTGGTGATGGACAAGGAGGCCTGGTGTGCTGTGATTCATGGAGTCACAGAGTCGGACATGACTGAGCGATTGAACTGAACTGAACAGGTGTTTTCCACCATGACTTACAGAACTAGTTGTAAGATAGGGATATATTCATACTACACGAAGTCCATCACTGGGGTATTTGATCTGTCTCTGTCCTCTAAGAATCCAAATCGTCTCCTGTTACTTTTTCTTTTCCTCCTCACAGCCTGAATTTCCAGGTGTTCACTGTATGTTTATCTCAACTACATGTGCATAGGAAGCAAAGTATAGAGTCAAAGATCTGTGTTGGAAGTCTTAGAGGAGTATATAGTTACTTATATTTCTAATTGGTGTATTTCAATGGGGAGGCAGGAATCCAACCTGTTCTGGAAAAATGTGTGAGGGACAATAATCTTACTTGACATTTGATAGTTACCACATGTTCTCTCTATATTACCATTTTGTTTGGCTGATTGAGCTTTGATTTTTCTTATCACTTTGTTTTATAGCAGAATAAATCACTTGGTAATCTGTTATTTCTCACTAATATATGAGTGTCTTTGTGTGTGTGTGTGTGTGTGTGTGTGTGTGTGTGTGTGTGTGAGTGTTTTAATCTTCTTATCTGGGGAACTAGCTGAAAATTTTAATGTGAGGGAGGAAAAGCAACAAGTAGAATCTGCTCTTGAATAGAAGAGTAACTGAATATTCTTAAGTCTGTAAGATCTCAACCAATGGAAATAGACATTGAAGATGACAAAAGCAGTCTAAGTACAGATGTTGCCAGATAACGTTTTTTAGACATGATTTGTAAGGACCAGTACACCCAGTGCAAAGTTAAAGAGAGGGTCCATGTTTACAGAGTATTTGAAATTTCAATATGGCAATAGGAGAGCATTAAATTAAGTTCACACACTTCTATTATTCATACTACTACTACTACTACTAAGTCATTCCAGTCGTGTCCGACTCTGTGCGACCCCATAGACGGCAGCTCACCAGGCTCCCCCGCCCCTGGGATTCTCCAGGCAAGAACACTGGAGAGGGTTGCCATTTCCTTCTCCAATGCATGAAAGTGGAAAGTGAAAGTGAAGTCGCTCAGTCATGTCCGACTCCTAGCAACCCCACGGATTGCAGCCTACCGGACTCCTCCATCCACGGGATTTTCCAGGCGAGAATACTGGAGTGGGTTGCCATTGCCTTCTCCCTATTATTCATATATATAAATGTGTGTGTGTGTGTGTGTGTGTGTGTGCGTGTGTATATGGCTTCCCTGGTGACTCAGGGAAAGACTTCTAATAAAGATTTCACCTGCCAATGCAGAAGATGCAATTTCGATCCCTGGGTCAGGAAGATCCCCTGGAGAAGGAAATGGCAGCCCACTCTGATATTCTTGCTTGGGAAATCCCATTGACAGGGGAGCCTGGTGGTCTAAAGTCCATGGGGTCACAAAAGAGTCAGACACAACTTAACAACTAAACAGCAATAACAATGTATGTATCCCACATTTTCTTGTCCATTTTTCTATCGATGAACACTGAGATTGTTTCTATGCCTTGGCTATCATAAATAATGCTGCTATGAACATAGACTGCATAAATCTTTGAATTAACATTTTCATAGTCTTTGGATAAACACCCAGAAGTGGGACAGCTAGATAGTCTGATAGTTCTACTCTTAAGATTTTGAGGAATTTCTGTGCTGTTTTTCCATTTTCTGCACCAAATTACATTCTTGTCAACAGTGTACTAGGGTCCTCTTTTTTCTCCATCTTTGCCAACACATTATTTCTTGCCTTTTTTATAACAGTCATTCTAACAGATGTGAGGAGATGTCTCATTGTAATTTCGACTTACATTTCCTAATAATTAGTGATGTTGGACTTTTTTTCATGTGCCTGTTACCCATCTGTTTGCCTTCTTTGAAAAATGTGTATTCTGGTCCTATATCCATTGTTTTATTTGAAGTATAGTTGATGTATAATACTATATAAGTTCAGTTCAGTTCAGTCGCTCAGTCATGTCCGACTCTGCGACCCCATGAATCGCAGCACGCCAGGCCTCCCTGTCCATCATCATCTCCTGGAGTTCACTCAAACTCTTGTTCATCGAGTCGGTGATGCAATCCAGCCATCTTATTTTCTGTCGTCCCTCTTTCCTCCTGCCCCCAATCCCACCCAGCATCAAAGTCTTTTCCAATGAGTCAACTCTTCGCATGAGGTGACAAAGTACTGGAGTTTCAGTTACAGGTATACAATATAGTGATATTCTGGTCCTTTATCCATTTTTTTATTTGCAGTATAATTGATGTATAATACTATATAAGTCTTATATAAGAGAAGACTCTACACATGGTCAACACCAAAATTAGACTGATTATATTCTTTGCAGCCAAAGATGGAGAAACTCTATACAGTCAGCAAAAATAAGACAAGGAGTTGCCTGTGGCTCAAATCATGAACTCTTCCCTGCCAAACTCAGACTTAAATTGAAGAAAATGGGGGAAACCACTAGACCATTCAGGTATGACCTAAATCAAATCCCTTATGATTATACAGTGGAAGTGAGAAATAGATTTAAGGGACTAGATATGAAAGATAGAGTGCCTGATGAACTATGGACGGAGGTTCATGACATTGTACAGGAGACAGGGATCAAGACCATCCCAATGGAAAAGAAATGCAAAAAAGCAAAATGGTTGTCTAAGGAGGCCTTACAAATAGCTGTGAAAAGAAGAGAGGTGAAAAGCAAAGGAGAAAAGGAAAGATATAAGCATCTGAATGCAGAGTCCCAAAGAATAGCAAGAAGAGATAAGAAAGCATTCCTCAGCGATCAATGCAAAGAAATAGAGGAAAACAACAGAATGGGAAAGACTAGAGATTTCAAGAAAATTACAGATACTAAGGGAACATTTCATGCAAACATGGGTTCGATCAAGAACAGAAATGGATTGGACCTAATAGAAGCAGAAGATATTAAGAAGAGATGGTAAGAATACACAGAAGAACTGTACAAAAAAGAGCTACATGACCCAGATAATAACGATGGTGTGATCACTCACCTAGAGCCAGATATCTTGGAATGTGAAGCCAAATGGGCCTTAGAAAGCATCACTATGAACAAAGTTAGTGGAGGTGATGGAATTCCAGTTGAGCTATTTCAAATCCTGAAAGATGATGCTGTGAAAGGGCTGGACTCTATATGCCAGCAAATTGGGAAAACTCAGCAGTGGCCACAGGACTGGAAAAGGTCAGTTTTCATTCCAATCCCAAAGAAAGGCAATGCCAAAGAATGCTCATACTACCACACAATTGCACTCATCTCACACGCTAGTAAAGTAATGCTCAAAATTCTCCAAGCCAGGCTTCAGCAATATGTGAACCATGAACTTCCTGATGTTTAAGCTGGTTTTGGAAAAGGCAGAGGAACCGGAGATCAAATTGCCAACATATGTTGGATCATGTGAAAAGCAAGAGAGTTCCAGAAAAACATCTATTTCTGCTTTCTTGACTATGTTAAAGCCTTTGACTGTGTGGATCGCAAGAAACTGTGGAAAATTCTGAAAGAGATGGGAATACCAGACCACCTAACCTGCCTCTTGAGAAATCTGTATGCAGGTCAGGAAGAAACAATTAGATTGGACATAGAACAACAGACTGGTTCCAAATGGGAAAAGGAGTAAATCAAGGCTGTATATTGTCACCCTGGTTATTTAACTTCTGTGCAGAGTACATCATGAGAAATTCTGGGCTGGAAGAAACACAAGCTGGAATCAAGATTGCCAGGAGAAATATCAATAAGCTCAGATATGCAGATGACACCACCCTTATGGAAGAAAGTGAAGAGGAACTCAAAAGCCTCTTGATGAAAGTACAAGAGGAGAGTGAAAAAGTTGGCTTAAAGCTCAACATTCAGAAAGCTAAGATCATGGCATCTGGTCGCATCACTTTATGGGAAATAGATGGGGAAACAGTGGAAACAGTGTCAGACTATTTTTTGCGGCTCCAAATTCACTGCAGATGGTGACTGCAGCCATAAAATTAAAAGACGCTTACTCCTTGGAAGGAAAGTTATGACCAACCTTGATAGCATATTGAAAAGCAAATATATTAGCTTTCCAACAAGGGTCCGTCTAGTCAAGGCTATGGTTTTCCCAGTAGTCATGTATGGATGTGAGAGTTGGACTGTGAAGAAAGCTGAGGGCTGAAGAATTGATACTTTTGAACTGTGGTGTTTGAGAAGACTCTTGAGAGTCCCTTGGGCAGCAAGGAGATCCAACCAGTCCATCCTAAAGGAGATCAGTCTTGGGTGTTCATCGGAAGGACTGATGCTGAAGCTGAAACTCCAGTACTTTGGCCACTTCATGTGAAGAGTTGACTCTTTGGAAAGGACCCTGATGCTGGGAGGGATTGGGGGCAGGAGGAGAAGAGGATGATGGAGGATGAGATGGCTGGATGCCATCACCAACTCGATGCACATGAGTTTGGTTGAACTCTGGGAGCTGTGATTTCCTTTCTGTCTTCTCTCTTGCATAAGGATGGATAAGGATAAGAGGCTTGTGGGAGCTTCCTGATGGAAAGGACTGGCTGTGGGGGAATCTGGATCTTTAGCTGATGGGTGGAGCCATGCTCAGTAAATATTTAGTCCAATTTTCTGTTGATGGATGGGGCTTTGTTCCATCCCTGTAGTTTGGCCTGAGGCGCCCTCTTTCAAAAGGACTTCTGCCAGGACTGCTGTATTCAATGCCCCTGATCCCACAGCAGGCCACTGTGGACCCACACCTCTGCCAGAGACTCCTGGATACTCATAGGCAAGTCTGATTCAGTCTATTGTAGGGTCACTTCTCTTTTCTCCTGCATCCTGGTGCACACAAGGTCTTGTTCGTGCCCTTCAAGAGTCTGTTTCCCCAGTCCTGTGGAAGTTCTGTAATCAAATCCCACTGCCCATTAAAGTCAAATTCCCTGGGGGTTCTCAGTCCCTTTGTCAGATCCCCAGTTTGTGAAATATGTTGTGAGCTCTAGAACTTTCACAACAGTGTGAGAACTTCTTTGGTATAATATTTTCCAATTTGTGGTTGTTTGCTCTGTGGCTCTATGGTGGGACTCACATGACATGCCTCCCAGGTCTGCTTCAGCCAGAGCCCCTGGCCCCACTGGAGCTCCTGGCCCTATGCAGGCCAGTGCTAACTCATACTTTCACAGTTCAGTTCAGTCACTCAGTCGTGCCCGACTCTTTGTGACCCCATGAATCACAGCACGCCAGGCCTCCCTGTCCATCACCAACACCTGGACTTCACTCAGACTCATGCCCATCGAGTCAGTGATGCCATCCAGCCATCTCATCCTCTGTCATCCCCTTCTCCTCCTGCCCCCAATCCCTCCCAGCATCAGAGTCTTTTCTAATGAGTCAACTCTTCGCAAGAGGTGGCCAAAGTACTGGAGCTTCAGCTTTAGCATCATTCCTTCCAAAGAAATCCCAGGGCTGATCTCTTTCAGAATGGACTGGTTGGAGCTCCTTGCAGTCCAAGGGATTCTCAAGAGTCTTCTCCAACACCACAGTTCAAAGGCATCAATTCTTTGGCACTCAGCCTTCTTCATGGTCCAACTCTCACATCCATACATGACCACTGGAAAAACCATAGCCTTGACTAGACGGACCTTAGTCGGCAAAGTAATGTCTCTGCTTTTTAATATGCTATCTAGGTCGGTTATAACGTTTCTTCCAAGGGGTAAGCGTCTTTTAATTTCATGGCTGCAGTCACCATTTGCAGTGATTTTGGAGCCCCCCAAAATAAAGTCTGACACTGTTTACACTGTTTCCCCATCTATTTCCTATGAAGTGATGCGACCAGATGCCATGATCTTAGCTTTCTGAATGTTTGGCTTTAAGCCAACTTTTTCACTCTCCTCTTGTACTTTCATCAAGAGGCTTTTGAGTTCCTCTTCACTTTCTGCCATAAGGGTGGTGTCATATGCATATCTGAGCTTATTGATATTTCTCCTGGCAATCTTGATTCCAGCTTTTATTTCTTCCAGTCCAGCCTTTCTCAGGATGTACTCTGCATAGAAGTTAAATAACCAGGGTGACAATATACAGCCTTGACGTACTCCTTCTCCTATTTGGAACAAGTCTGTTCCACGTCCAGTTCTAACTATTGCTTCCTGACCTGCATACAGATTTCTCAAGAGATAGGTCAGGAGGTCTTGTATTCCCATCTCTCTCAGAATTTTCCACAGTTTCTTGTGATCCACACAGTCAAAGGCTTTAACATAGTCAAGAAAGCAGAAATAGATGTTTTTCTGAAACTCTCTTGCTTTTTCCATGATCCAGCAGATATTGGCAATTTGATCTCCGGTTCCTCTGCCTTTTCTAAAACCAGCTTGAACATCAGGAAGTTCACGGTTCACATATTGCTGAAGCCTGGCTTGGAGAATTTTGAGCATTACTTTACTAGCGTGTGAGATGAGTGCAACTGTGTGGTAGTATGAGCATTCTTTGGCATTGCCTTTCTTTGGGATTGGAATAAAAACTGACCTTTTCCAGTCCCTTGGCCATTGTTGAGTTTTCCAAATTTGCTGGCATTGTGAGTGCAGCACTTTCACAACATCATCTTTCATGATTTGAAATAGCTCAACTGGAATTCCATCACCTCCACTAGCTTTGTTCGTAGTGATGCTTTCTAAGGCCCACTTTACTTCACATTCCAGGATGTCTGGCTCTAGATGAGTGATCACACCATCATGATTATCCAGGTCATAAAGATCTTTTTTGTACAGTTCTTCTGTGTATTCTTGCCACCTCTTCTTAATATCTTCTGCTTCTGTTAAGTCCATACCATTTCTGTCTTTTATCGAGCCCATCTTTGCCTGAAATATTCCCTTGGTATCTCTAATATTCTTGAAGAGATCTCTAGTCTTTCCCATTCTGTTGTTTTCCTCTATTTCTTTGCAATGATTGCTGAAGAAGGCTTTCTTATCTCTTCTTGCTATTCTTTGGAACTCTGCATTCAGATGCTTATATCTTTCCTTTTCTCCTTTGCTTTTCACCTCTCTTCTTTTCACAGCTATTTGTAAGGTCTCCCCAGACAGCCATTGTGCTTTTTTGCATTTCTTTTCCATGGGGATAGTCTTGATCCCTGTCTCCTGCACAATGTCACGAACCTCATTCCATAGTTCATCAGGCACTCTATCTATCAGATCTAATCCCTGAAAGCTATTTCTCATTTCCACTGTATAATCATAAGGGATTTGGTTTAGGTCATACCTGAATGGTCTAGCGGTTTTCCCTACTTTCTTCAATTTGAGTCTGAATTTGGCAATAAGGAGTTCATGATCTGAGCCACAGTCAGCTCCTGGTCTTGTTTTTGTTGACTGTATAGAACTTCTCCATCTTTGGCTGCAAACAATATAATCAATCTGATTTCAGTGTTGACCATCTGGTGATGTCCATGTGTAGTGTCTTCTCTTGTGTTGTTGGAAGAGGGTGTTTGCTATGACCAGTGCATTTTCTTGGCAAAACTCTATTAGTCTTTGCCCTGCTTCATTCCGCATTCCAAGGCCAAATTTGCCTGTTACTCCAGGTGTTTCTTGACTTCCTACTTTGCATTCCAGTCCCCTATAATGAAAAGGACATCTTTTTGGGGTGTTATTTCTAAAAGGTCTTGTAGGTCTTCTTGGACCATTCAACTTCAGCTTCTTCAGCGTTACTGGTTGGGACAGAGACTTGGATTACCATGATATTGAATGGTTTGCCTTGGAAACGAACAGAGATTATTCTGTCATTTTTAAGATTGCATCAGGTACTGCATTTCGGACTCTTTTGTTGACCACGATGGCTACTCCATTTCTTCTGAGGGATTCCTGCCCGCACTAGTAGGTATATAATGGTCATCTGAGTTAAATTCACCCATTCCAGTCCATTTTGGAGAAGGTAGTGGCACCTTACTCCAGTACTCTTGCCTGGAAAATCCCATGGATGGAGGAACCTGGAAGGCTGCAGTCCTAGGGGTAGCTGAGAGTTGGTCATGACTCAGTGACTTCACTTTCACTTTTCACTTTCATGCATTGGAGAAGGAAATGGCAACCTACTCCAGTGTTCTTGCCTAGAGAATCCAGGGATGGGGGAGTCTGGTGGGCTGCCGTCTATGGGGTCTCACGGAGTCGGACACGATTGAAGTGACTTAGCAGTAGCAGTCCATTTTAGTTCGCTGATTCCTAGAATGTCGATGTTCACTCTTGCCATCTCTTGTTTGACCACTTACAATTTGCCTTGATTCATGGCCCTGACATTCTGTGTTCCTATGCAGTATTGCTCTTTACAGCATCAGACCTTGCTTCTGTCACCAGTCACATCCACTGCTGGGTATTGTTCTTGCATTGTCTCCCTCCTTTAATTCTTTCTGGAGTTATTTCTCCACTGATCTCCAGTAGTATATTGGGCACCTACTGACCTGGGGAGTTCCTCTTTCAGTATCCTATCATTTTGCCTTTTCATACTGTTCATGGGGTTCTTAAGGCAAGAATACTGAAGTGGCTTGCCATTCCTTTCTCCAGTGGACCACATTCTGTCAGACCTCTCCACCATGACCCACCCGTCTTGGGTTGCCCTGTGGGCATGGCTTAGTTTCATTGAGTTAGACAAGGCTGTGGTCCTAGTGTGATTAGATTGACTAGTTTTCTGTGAGTATGGTTTCAGTGTGTCTGCCTTCTGATGCCCTCTTACAACACCTACCATCTTACTTGGGTTTCTCTTACTTTGGGCATGGGGTATCTCTTCACGTCTGCTCCAGCAATGCATAGCCGCTGCTCCTTACCTTGGATGTGGGGTATCCACACCACCGCCCTTGCTGACATTCACCGTGGGATAGCTCCTCTAGGCCCCCCTGCCCCTGCACAGCCACAGCTCCTTGGACGTTGAGTTGCTCCTCCCGGCCACTGCCCCTGGCCTCGGACACAGGGTGGCTCCTCTCGGCCGTTGCCCCTGACCCCGGACGCATGGTGGCTCCTCCCAGCTGCTGCCCCTGACCCCGGACATGGGGTGGCTCCTCCTGGCCGCTGCCCCTGACACTGGAGGTGGGGTGGCTCCTCCTGGTTGCCACCCCAGCCTCGGGCGCGGGGTGGCTCCTCTCGGCCTCTGCCTCTGACCTTGGACATGGGGTAGCTCCTCTCGGCCGTGCTTAGTGCACCAGTCTCGGCAGCCGCCTGTGCTTAGTGCGCCGGTTGCGGATACCTTCACAGAAGACACTCAAAAACTCAAAGGCAGGTCTGGCTCAGTCTCTTGTGGGCTCCCTGGTCCTAGTATGCAAAAAGTTTTGTTTGAGCCCTCCAAGGATCTCTGGTGGGTATGGGATTTGATTCTAAATGTGATTTTGCCCCTCCTACCATCTTGTTGGGGCTTCTCCTTTGCCTTTGGACATAGGATATCTTTTATGATGGGATCCAACATTTTCTTGTCAATGGTTATTGAGCAGTTAGATGCAATTCTGAAGTGCTCACAGGAGAAGATGAGCATATGTCTTTCTACTCTGCCATCTTGTGGAAACCTCATGAATAGTATGAAAAGGCAAAATGATATGACACTGAAAGACGAACTCTCCAGGTTGATAGGTGCCTAATATGTTACTGGAACAAAGTGGAGAAATAGCTCAGGAAAGAATGAATAAGGCAGAGCCAAAGCAAATACAGCACCCAGTTGTATATGTGACTGGTGATGGACATAAAATCTGATGCTGTAAAGAACAGTATAGCATAGGAACCTGGAATGATAGGTCTATGAATCAAGGTAAATTGGAAGTGATCAACCAGAAGATGGCAAAAGTGAAAATAGACATTTTAGGAATCAGTGAACTAAAATGGACTGGAATGGGCAAATTTAATTCAGATGACTTCTATATCAAATACTGTTGGCAAGAACCCTTTAGAAGAAATGGAGTAGCCCTCACAGTCAACAAAAGAGTCTAAAATGCAGTACTTGGGTGCAATCTCAAAAACAACAGAATAACGTCTGTTTCCAAGGTAAACCATTCAATATCACAGGAATCCAAGTTTATGCCCCAATCACTAATGCCAAAGATGCTCAAGTTGAATGGCTCTCTGAAGACCTACAAGACCTTCTAGAACTATCACCAAAAAAATATGTCCTTTTCATCATAGGGAATAAGAATGCAAAAGTAGGAAGTCAAGAGATATCTGGAATAACAGGCAAGTTTTGCCTTGGAGTACAAAATGAAGCAGGGCAAAGGCTAGCAGAGTTTTTCCAAGACAATGCATTGGTCATAGCAAACACCCTCTTCTAACAACACAAAAAACAACTCTACAAATGGACATCACCAGATGGTCAATACTGAAATCAGATTGATTATATTCTTTGCAGCTGAAGATGGAAAAGCTCTATACAGTCAGCAAAAACAAGATTTGGAGCTGACTGTGGCTCAGATTGCAAAGTCCTTATTGCCAAATTCAGACTTAAATTGAAGAAAGTAGGTAAAACCACCAGACATTCAGGTATGACCTAAATCAAATACCTTATGATTATACAGTGGAAGTGACAAATAGATTCAAGGAATTAGATCTGATAGATAAAGCGCTTGAAGAACTATGGACAGAGGTTTGTAAAATTGTACAGGAGGCAGTGTTCAAAACCATCTCCCAAGAGAAGAGGTGCAAAAAGGCAAAATGGTTGTCTGAACCCTTACAAATTACTTAGAAGAGAAGAGAAACAAGAGGCAAAGGTGAAAAGGAAATATAGACCCATTTGAATGCAGAGTTCCAAAGAAGAGCAAGGAGAGATAAGAAAGCCTTCCTAAGTGATCAATACAAAGGATAAATCAAAACAATGCAATGGGAAAGACTAGGAATCACTTCAAAGAAATTAGAGAAACAAAGGGAACATTTCATGCAAAGATGGGCATAATAACTGACAGAAATGATATGGACTTAACAGAAGCAGAAGATATAGAAGAGGTGGCAAGAATACACAGAACAATACAAAAAAGATCTTAATGACCCTGATATCCACAATGGTGTGATCACTCAGCTAGAGCCAGACATCCTGGAATGCAAAGTCAAGTGGGCCTTAGGAAACATCACTATGAACAAAGCTAGTGGAGGTGATGGAATTCCAGTTGAGCTATTTCAAATCCTGAAAGATGATGCTGTGAAAGTGCTGCACTCAATATGCCAGCAAATTAGGAAAACTCAGCAGTGGCCACAAGACTGGAAAAGATCAGTTTTCATTCCAGTCCCCAAAATGGCAATGCCAAAGAATGTTCAAACTACCACACAATTGCACTCATCTCACACGCTAGCAAAGTAATGCTCAAAATTCTCCAAGCTAGGCTTCTATAGTACATGAGCCAAGAACTTCCAGATGTTCAAGCTGGATTTCGAAAAAGCAGAGGAGCGAGAGATCAAATTACCTACATTCATTGCTTTATAGAAAAAGCAATAGAGTTCCAGAAAAACATCTACTTTTTCTTCATTGACTACACTAAAGCCTTTGAGTGTGTGGATCACAACAAACTGTGGAAAATTCTTAAAGTGATGGGAATACCAGACCATCTTACCTGCCTCCTGAGAAACCTGTATGCAGGTCAAGAAGCAACAATAAAAGCCAGACATGGAACAATGGACTGGTTCCAAATTGGTAGAGGAGAAACAATGGGAACAGTGACAGACTTTACTTTATTCGCCTCCAAAATCACTGCAGATGGTGACTGCAGCCATGAAATTAAAAGACACTTGTTTCTTGGAAGAAAGGCTATGACAAATCTAGACAGCATGTTAAAAAGCAGAGAAAAAGCAGAGGAGTGAGAGATCAAATGTTACTTTGTCTGCTGACAAATGTCCTTGTAGTCAAAGCTATGGTTTTTCCAGTAGTCATTTATGGATGTAAGAGTTGGACCATAAAGAAAGCTGAGCACTGAAGAATTGATGCTTTTGAACTGTGGTGTTGGAGAGGACTCTTGAGAGTCCCTTGGAAAGCAAGGAGATCAAACCAGTCTATCCTAAAGGAAATCAGTCCTGAATTTTCACTGGAAGGATTGATATTGAAGTTGAAACTCCAATACCTTGGCCACCTGAGTCAAAGAACTGACTCATAGGAAAAGATCCTGATGCTGGGAAAGATTGAAGGCAGGTGAAGAATGGGATGACAGAGGATGAGATGGTTGGATGGCATCACCGGCTCAATGGAAATGAGTTTGACCAAGCTCCAGGAGTTGTTGATGGACAGGGTAGCCTGGCATGCTGCAGTCCATGGGGTCACAAAGAGTTGGACATGACTGAGTAACTGAACTGAACTATTTTATATCTAATAGTGTGTACCTTTAATTTACTACTTCTATCTTGCCCTCCCCTCTTTCCTCACCCTACTTGTAACTACTAGGTTTTTTTTTTTTTCCTGTGTCTGTGAGTCTTCTTTTTTTTTTTTTTAACATTAAATAGTTTGCTGTTTATTAGATTTTCATCAAAGTGATAGAGTATCTGTCTTTCTCTGATTTAGTTCACTTATCACAATGTCCTCTAAATCCATCCATGTTACTGAAAATGACAGAATTCCATTCTTTTTTCATGACTGAATTGCTTTCCATTGTGTGTGTGTGTGTGTATGTATGTATATATATATATATATATATACCACATCTTCTTAATCCATTTATCTGTTGATGAACACTTTGGTTGCTTCCGTGTCTTGACAGTTGTAAATAATGCTGTTATGAACATTGCAGTGCCTGAGTCTTGTCGAATTAGTGTTTTTGTTTTTTCCAGACCTATGCCCATTAGTGAAACTGCTTGCCATTTGTGACGATATGAATGACTCTTGAGTGTATTATGCTAAGTAAAATAAGTCAGATGGATAAAAACAAATACTGTATGATGTCTCTTATATGTGGAATATAAAACCAGCAATCAAGTACACAAAAATAAATAAATTTACATGTGGAATGAAACAGAAATGAATATGTGGATACAGAGAACAGAGTAGTGGTTACCAGGTAGGAAACGGTGGGGAGGGAGAAATGAGTAAAAGGGATCAATGTGTACGGTGACAGATACACACTAAATTTTCAGTGGTGAACACATCGTAGGGTATACAGATAAAAAAACAATGTTGTACACATGAACCTTATATACTGCTATGAGCCTTATATACTATTATAATCCAGTGTCACATGTGCATGCTTACTAAGTCGCTTCAGTTGTGTCTGACTCTCTGTATCCCTGTGGACTGTAGCCGGCTGGGCTCCTCTGTGCATGGGATTCTCCAGGCAAGAATATTGGAGTGGATTACCATGCCCTCCTCCAGGGAATCTTCCCAACCCCGGGAGCCTGTGTCTGTTACATCTCCTGCATTGGCAGGCAAGTTCTTTGCCACTAGCACCACCTGGGAAGCTCATAAATCAATGCTACATGAATATAAATATAAATTACAAAAAGAAATCAGGCCCTTCTAGACATGGGCCTCTGCAACTGTACAGGACATGAAGCCATCCTTATCCACACAAGCTTTCCTCTGAGTGTCTACTGAAGGTTTTCAGTCCCTCCACAACTGCCTCCATTGCATTCCCTAGTGTTTCTGTTTCCTATACAGACTTGTGAAATAGCAGTCTGACTGCTAACAAATAGTACTGGGAAAACTATGTGTGTGTTTCTGTATATATATATGTGTGTGGGTATATACTGAGTCACTTCAGTGGTGTCTGACTCTTTGTGACCCTATGGGTTGTAGTTTGCCAGGCCCTTCTGTCCATGGGATTCTCCAGGCAAGAATACTGAAGTGGGTTGCCATGCCCTCCTCCAGGCAATCTTTCTGACCCAATAATTGAACCCATGTCTCCTGTGTCTTACTTTGTAGGCAGATTCTTTATCACTAAGCCATCAGGGAAGCCTCATATATATCCACTCACACACATAAAATAGTAAAATGAACTTTCTACTTCACATTGTTTAACACTTCACACTGTTAAATAAATGGTTCTAAGTGGATTCAAGACTGAAGTGTGAAAGGCAAACTATAAAAGTTTTAAAAACTTTTAGAAAACAGTAGAGATTTTGACTTCAGATCAGGAAAATATGTTTTGAAGAAGATATCTAGAATAAACAAAAAAGTAAAGATTCATGCATCATCTATATTATTTTTTTTTAAAGCTACTTTAAGTTCAAAGATGCTTTAATCAATATGCAAAGATAAGCTGTAACCTGAGAAAGTTATGTCATATGTATAGCTGATTAGGGATTACCATCAGGATATCCAAAAAAATCCTTTATAAAAGGCAATAATAAATTTTTAAAATACAACAGAAAAAATGAGTAAGCTTAAATGGTCAATAAACCTATATGAAAGTTGCTTATTATCAGAACATGTAGAGGTCTCATTTCACACCTCATACTCAACATCCTCATCTTTCCCCAAGTGCATATATGCCAGCAGCCTTAGGCACAGTCACAAAGCTTCTGATTCATTAGGGATGGGGTGTGGTCTTGGAAAATCACCTTTGAAAAAGCCCTCTGAGGGTTTCTGCTGTGTACCATGGTTGAGACATAATTTCCTGCATTTTTACAAATCCTTGTCCAAAGCAATCAATCATCATATCCTAAAACTGTTACCTCTACACAGTTTTTCAACTTGTCATTTCCTCTCTATTACCTTGTTTCAGACAGGTTTAGAAATGGACTTTGGTGCAAAGAATGTAGTCTTGAAGGCCATTCAGCAATGTATTCCAGTTGTATAGGAGGTGCAAAGGCCATTAGCCAGATTCCATAACCATATGCAAAATGATTAGGATGGTGCTGATGAATCTCCATCCACTTTTCTCTTTCTTATATGTCAATCATTTCCTCCACAACATTTCACTCTAATTGTACATTTTATCAGAGAGATCTGCATCTCCAAATCTTCCCCAGTACTCTGTCTCAATTTCTCTTCTTTTGTTCCCAATTGATGGAGGGAAGGAAATGCTTTTCATGTCTCAGAGGAAAAGCAGGGAGGAATAATTTCAGAAAGGCTTCATCCAGGGCGCTGCTACTATTCCCCCGTCCCTGGGATTCTCCAGGCAAGAACACTGGAGTGGGCCGCCATTTCCTTATCCAATGCAGAAAAGTGAAAAGTGAAAGTGAAGTCGCTCAGTCGTGTCCGACCCTCAGCGACCCCACGGACTACAGCCTTCCAGGCTACTCCGTCCATGGGATTTTTCGGGGTTCCAAGAGTACTGGAGTGGGTTGCCATTGCCTTCTCCGTCCAGGACACTGATCTCATGTTAAATCTGAAAAGGTGATTAGTTTTTCTGTAGTGGAACCAGCAAAAAGCAAGAACTTCTGTATCACTTGGGTCAGAAACAACAAAAACTCTACATGGTGTTTCACAGAAGTACACATTGGCTAATCTCTCTAATATTAACATATTTAAGTATTTAGAAATATACTTTCAATATTAAGAAATAAAAGATAAAAAGCATATAGAAAGCAGGCAAAGCACATGAATAGAATTTAACACAGGGAAATAGTCAATAAAACATCTGAAAATATGCATTATTTTAGTCAATAAAATGCAAACTAAAGCTATACTGAGATTACCATTTCTCACTTTTTAGACTGGAAAACTTCAAAAACTTGATAACATACTCTGCACCTGGAACTTTTGGGAATAGCACACTTTGACTTTTTGCAAAATGGTCAAGCTCTTTGGAGGAAATTTTGGCAGTATTCAATAAAATCCTTGTATACATTTTTCCCTTTGACCTGAAAATCTCACGTTTGGAAATCACCCTGCAGATAGGCCTTCCAAAATACAAAACAATATATGCTAAAGGTTACTAGTTATGAGCAAAATTTGGGAACCCAAATGCCATCCATAAGAGACTGGTTAAATAAGCTATAGCATATCTGTAAAAAGAAGTGCTAAGTAGTAATTAGAAAGAATGAGAAAATTTTGTATAAATGGATAGGTGATATCCAGCACCTATTTTTATGAGTGAAAAAAAAAAAAAAGCAAGGTGCAAACATTTTAATAGGTTAATATGCTTTCATTTGTGCAAAAAGATAATGCTTTTTTTTTTCTTTAAAGGAGCCAGAAACTTATGACTTCTGAAACAATTGGGAATATATAGACAATTACAATTATTTGTGGCTTAGAAGATAATGAATCTGCCTGCAATGCAGAAGACCTAGGTTTGAGTCCTTGGGTTAGGAAGATTTCCTGGAGAAGGAAATAAATGGCAACCTACTCTAGTATTTTTGCCTGGAGAATTTCATGGAAAGAGGAGCCTGGTGGGCTATAGTCCATAGGGTCACAAAGAGTCTGACTCAACGGAGCAACTAACACATGAAATAATAATTTTAGATCTGATAATGATATTTTGATTATGTAGAATGTCTTTATTTTTAGAAAGTGTATGCTGACATATTAATGGAAAATCTTTATACTTTCAGTCTACTTTTCAAATGGTTAAAATACGTATATAAATATTTATATAGATAAAGCAATGACAGAAGATATAAACACTTGGTGACTCTAAGTGAAGGGTTTACAGTTATTCATTGTGGTTCTTTTGTTCAGTTCTCTATAAAATAGAAAATTTAAAAAAAAAACAAAGTTGGTAGGGGTGGATAAAGCAATTTCTTCTATTTTTACTTTTTTCAAGTCATGTTCTGCAAGCAATATTCCTGTTCGCCACAAACTGCACCAAAACTCCCTCATTAACCAATCAAGCTAGGACAACAACAGCCACACCACTGCACCCTAAAAGCAGATGAGTTTTGCACGTTGCCCTCTCCTTTAAGAAGGCCAAGAGCTATTTATTGTTCTTCCTAACTTTCCCTACACTGTCTCTATAAGAAAGAAATCCAGCTAAACAACTCACAAAATTTACATTAACACACCATGATACTTAATTCTAGTTTCAGGGTAAGGCAATTTCATTATTTCTGTTGCTGTTATTTTTGCCCATTCATGTGTTTGGTTTTTTTTTTTTTTCCCAGAATAAAGGAACCTTAAAAAAATTGAGATCGTATTTTCCAAATTTAGGAACATTACCATTACCTAAAATCTTTAAATGACTGCCATGTATGAACGTGCTACATTACATAAGGTTGGAAGATGTCATTGCAAAAGTTTCCTCTAGATAGACATTCACCTCCTGCAATAGTCATCACAGTTGTAATTCTTTCTTCAAAGTTAGTCTTCTCTCTTGAATTACATCTGATGGTGCCTAGAACCTGCTAATTGCCTGATGAATATATGATGAATAAGTCAGTGCATGTATAGGTAACCTGGAAACTTGGAGATCAATAGCAATAATAGATCAATCTTTGTATATGAAGGAGATCTTCAAAGGAGGTTAATTGAGAGAACAGAAAATAAATCAAAGAGGAAAACAGGAAAAGACAAGGAGAAAGAGTAAAGGAATAGATAAAAGAGTTGGTGGTGACATTGGGTAGCATAATTAGAGGAGAACATTTCCATTATATTCTTTAATATTCTCTTGGCTACATTTCAATTGACTGATTACTAGTCAAGCTTGGCACATGGACAGTGAAGCTTATAGAAAATTTCCATTATTATAGAAATTTTTGTGGGACATAATTGGTAGAAAAAATATTGAGAAGGGCCAAGAAGTAAAATCTGAAGAAGCCCAGTATTTATTGGTTAGAAAAAAAGTGTGAAAGAATGGCTAAGTAAAAATAAGCAACCAGCAAAGGAGTCCAGGAAAATATAATAACAAGGGAACCTCGGGAAGGAAGATAATCAGGAGTGTTCTTAACTTGTCAGCCTCCCTGATCATTTTTACTTGCTGCACTAAAGAGATAACTGAGTAGGTCACAGAAGTCTATCACAAAAGTAACTCTTTCAATGAATATTCATGTATTTGAAAGGTCTGAAAATATTTATGCTTCTGATTTTATATTCTGCTAACACACTATTAGGTTTGGTTTCCAATGTATCCTTGCTTTAATATTTCCAATTGATGTTATAGTAAATAATCCACATTAAATTAAAAATATTAAAGACCTCTAAAACCATACCTTCCAAAATAGTATGTGCTACATATAAAATCATCATTGATGTAGCAAATGTTTTGAAGCCTAAATTCAAGGCAATGCAAAGAAGTGTGATGGAAAATAGAGAGGGTGTTAACTCAAGAAGTGACAGTTAAGGAAGTGCCCTAAACACAAACTCTATTTTGGTTTTCTCGAGCCTTTCCACTCTTCCCACTGGTGTTAGTCACCATCCCACAGTTTCCTTTCATGTCATTGAAAGTGAGTTAACTCAGAAAATAAAGAGTCATCTGTCTCTATGCTTTCACTGCTCTAAAAACAACTCCCATTGCCCACTACTGAAGCATTCAAGTCTTGCCAGACTTACTTTATTCAAGTACCTTCCACTGTCTTCTCAGAATAAACACTGTTGGAAAACTTTACTAGAGTAATCTTATGTGAGTTGTTTCCCCCTCCTTGAACTCAAAACATTTCTTAAATATGTGAGAAGGGAAAACCCAATCCTTATGCTCAATAAGACTTTACTGAATCCTCTGACAGTTCAGATAAACTACTAAATGAATGTTTATTATAAGCATGCATGCAAACTGTTTGTTATAGGGAGAAACCTACTTGAAACAATTATTCTACCTGTAAACATAGCTTGCCTAGATAGATTTTATTTTATTCCTAGAAAAATGTCATGAGTTAGGTGGAAAATTAAAGGATATGTCATCATGATTTGGTTTGGCTGACTCTGCATCTTGTGTAACCAGGAATGTCTGTTCCCATAGATTTTGATTTTGGTCCAAGTGAAAATTTGAAAACAGACTATGCATTCTGCTGTTTCTAAATATCATAACCCATGAAAAACCCACCCCATCAGCTTCAGTGGTTACAAGGAGATGAGGGAAGATGATATATACTATCATTTATATTGTATTATTTTACATTATGTTATATTGTATAACAGACCTAAAGCTCCCATAAATACTGTGCCTCCAATGAATGGGTCTCAAGATTTATTAACGTCATTGTTGTGAAACCAAAGGATAGCTATAACTCACCTATATTTTCAACAATGAGTAAGTGAGTGAAGTCAATCAGTCGTGTCCGACTCTTTGCAACAACGTGGACTGTAGCCTACAAGGTTTCTACATCCATGGGATTCTCCAGGCAAGAATACTGGAGTGGGTTGCCATTTCCTACTCCAGGGGATCTTCTGGACCCAGGGATCAAACTTGGGTCTCCCGCATGGCAGACAGATGCTTTACCCTCTGAGCCACCAGGGAAGCCCATAGTTTTAGTAAAAGGTATAACACTATGGATAATTCCATGGACAGAAAGAAGAGCCTGGTGGACTGCAGTCCATGGGGTTGCAAAGAGTTGGATGCAATGAGTGACTGAGCATATATCACTATCACCATCTATATGATACCTTGGACTACTTTGAAATTTATTATCTTTTTATTATCCATAAAATACTCAATAGAATAGTAGAATAAGTTCTATTCAAAATCTGAATGATTCAAAAATCTTATTTTCTAATCATCTGGAAAAATAGCATAGCTAAGTTGAAAACCATGGCCATAGAATAATATGGAGTCAAGGTGGAATTTATAAGATGTTATACTGAAGAAAACCACTTCAGTATTCTTGACATGAGAACCCCATGAACAGTATGAAAAGGCAAAATGATAGGATACTGAAAGAGGAACTCCCCAGGGTAGTAGGTGCCCAATATGCTACTGGAGATCAGTGGAGAAATAACTCCAGAAAGAATGAAGGGATGGAGCCAAAGCAAAAACAATACCCAGTTGTGGATGTGACTGTTGATAGAAGCAAGGTCCGATGCTGTAAAGAGCAATATTGCATAGGAACCTGGAATGTCAGGTCCATGAATCAAGGCAAATTGGAAGTGGTCAAACAGGAGATGGCAAGAGTGAACGTCGACATTCTAGGAATCAGCGAACTAAAATGGACTGGAATGGGTGAATTTAACCCAGATGACCATTATATCTACTACTGCAGGCAGGAATCCCTTAGAAGAAATGGAGTAGCTATCATGGTCAACAAAAGAGTCTGAAATGCAGTTCTTGGATGCAATCTCAAAAACGACAGAATGATCTCTGTTCATTTCCAAGGCAAACCATTCAATATCACGGATCCAAGCCTATGCCCCAACCAGTAACGCTGAAGAAGCTGAAGTTGAAAGGTTCTATGAAGACCTACAAGACCTTTTAGAACTAACACCCAAAAAAGATGTCCTTTTCATTATAGGGGACTGGAATGCAAAGGTAGGAAATCAAGACACCTGGAGTAACAGGAAAATTTGGCCTTGGAATACGGTATGAAGCAGGGCAAAGGCTAATAGAGTTTTGCCAAGAGAACTCGCTGGTCATAGGAAACACCCTCTGCCAACAACACAAGAGAAGACTCTACACATGGACATCACCAGACGGTCAACATCGAAATCAGGTTGATTATATTCTTTGCAGCCAAAGATGGAGAAGCTGTATACAATCAACAAAAACAAGACCAGGAGCTGACTGTGGCTCAGATAATGAACTCCTTATTACCAAATTCAGACTTAAATTGAAGAAAGTAGGGAAAACCACTAGACCATTCAGGTATGACCTAAATCAAATCCCTTATGATTATACAGTGGAAGTGAGAAATAGATTTAAGGGACTAGATATGATAGATATAGGGTGCCTGATGAACTATGGATGGAGGTTCGTGACATTGTACAGGAGACAGGGATCAAGACTATGCCCATGGAAAAGAAATGTAAGAAAGCAAAATGGCTGTCTGGGGTGGCCTTACAAATAGTTGTGAAAAGAAGAGAAGCCAAAAGCAAAGGAGAAAACAAAAGATATAAGCATCTGAATGCAGAGTTCTAAAGAATAGCAAGAGGAGATAAGAAAGCCTCCTCAGTGATCAATGCAAAGAAATAGAGGAAAACAACAGAATGGGAAGGACTAGAGATCTCTTCAAGAAAATTAGAGATACCAAGGGAATATTTCATTCAAAGATGGGCTCGATAAAGGACAGAAATGGTATGGACCTAACAGAAGCAGACGATATTAAGAAGAGATGGCAAGAATAGACAGAAGAACTGTACAAAAAAACCTTCATGACCCAGATAATCATGATGGTGTGATCACTCACCTAGAGCCTGACATCTTGGAATGTGAAGTCAAGTGGGCCTTAGAAAGCATCACTACGAGAGAGTAATTTAATTACTTTGTAGTGGAAGGAACCACTGAGCAAGCAACATAGATGTCCATCAGCAGATGAATGGATAAGAAAGCTGTGATACATATACACAATGGAGTATTACTCAGCCATCAAAAAGAGTACATTTGAATCAGTTTTAATGAGGTGGATAAAACTGGAGCAGATTATACAGACTGAAGTAAGCCAGAAAAAAAAAAAAAAACCAATACAGTATACTAACACATATATATGGAATTTAGAAAGATGGTAACGATAACCCTGTATGCAAGACAGCAAAAGAGATGCAGATATACAGAACACACTTTTGGACTCTGTGGGAGAGGGAGAGGGTGGGATGATTTGGGAGAATGGCATTGAAACATGTATAATATCATATAAGAAATGAATCTCCAGCCTAGGTTCGATGCAGGATACAGGATGCTTGGGGCTGGTGCACTGGGATAACCCAGAGGGATGGTATGGGGTGGGAGATGGGAGGGGGGTTCAGGAGTGGGAACTTATGTACACCCGTGGCAGATTCATGTTGATGTATGGCAAAACCAATACAGTATTGTAAAGTGAAAAAAAAAAAAAAGAAAGCATCACTATGAACAAAGCTAGTGGAGGTGATGGAATTCCAGTTGAGCTATTTCAAATCCTGAAAGATGATACTGTCAAAGTTCGGGACTCTATATGCCAGCAAATTTGGAAAACTCAGCAGTGGCCTACAGGACTGGAAAAGGTCAGTTTTCATTTCAATCCCTAAGAAATGCAATGCCAAAGAATGCTCAAACCACTGCACAATTGCACTTATCTCACATGCTAGTAAAACAGTGCTCAAAATTCTCCAAGCCAGGCTTCAGCAATACATGAACCGTGAACTTCCTGATGTTCAAGCTGGTTTTAGAAAAGGCAGAGGAACCAGAGATCAAGTTGCCAACATCTGCTGGATCATGAATAAAGCAAGAGAGTTCCACAAAAACATCTATGTCTGCTTTATTGACTATGCCAAAGCCTTTGACTGTGTGGATCACAATAAACTGTGGAAAATTCTCAAAGAGATGGGAATATCAGACCCTGACCTGCCTCTTGAAAAACCTATATGCAGGTCAGGAAGCAACAGTTAGAACTGGACATGGAACAACAGACTGGTTCCAAATAGGATAAGGAGTACGTCAAGGCTGTATATTGTCACCCTGCTTATTTAACTTCTATGCAGAGTACATCATGAGAAATGCTGGGCTGGAAGAAATGCAAGCTGGGATCAAGATTGCAGGGAGAAATATCAATAAGCTCAGATATGCAGGTGACACCACCCTTATGGCAGAAAGTGAAGAGGAACTAAAAAGCCTCTTGATGAAAGTGAAAGAGGAGAGTGAGAAAGTTGGCTTAAAGCTCAACATTCAGAAAATGAAGATCATGGCATCTGGTCCCATCACTTCTTGGGAAATGGATGCGGAACCAGTGGAAACAGTGTCAGACTTTATTTTTTGGTGCTCCAAAATCACTGTAGATGGTGACTGCAGCCATGAAATTAAAAGATGCTTACTCCTTGGAAGGAAGGTTTTGACCAACCTAGATAGCATATTCAAAAGCAGAGACATTACTTTGCCAACAAAGGTCTGTCTAGCCAAGGCTATGGTTTTTCCAGTGGTCATGTATGGATGTGAGCGTTGGACTGTGAAGACGGCTGAGGCCCGAAGAATTGATGATTTTGAACTGTGGTGTTGGAGAAGACTCTTGAGAGTCCCTTGGACTGCAAGGAGATCCAACCAGTCCATTCTAAAGGAGATCAGTCCTGGGTATACATTGGAAGCACTGATGCTGCAACTGAAACTCTAATGCTTTGGCCACCTCATGTGAAGAATTGACTCATTGGAAAAGACTCTGATGCTGAGGGGGATTGGGGACAGGAGGAGAAGGGGACGACAGAGGATGAGATGGCTGGATGGCGTCACCGACTCGATGGACATGAGTTTGAGTGAACTCTGGGAGTTGTTGATGGACAGGGAGGGCTGGCATGAAGTGATTCATGGGTTCACAAAGAGTTTGATCCGACCGAGCGACTGAGCTGAGCTAATACGGAAGTTTGGACATTCTTAAATGATTCAAGACCCGAAGTATTCATCATAATATTATACCAATGTATGTGCACATTTGAAATTTATGACTTCTTTTGTTGAAGTTTCAACTCTAAAAAATGAACTATGTGCAAAATAGTGCATTTTTTCAGGTAGCATGAAGTATTTGAATTAAACAAAAATTTCCTTTGTGTCAATATCCAAAAGAAAAAGTCAAAATGACTCATGTCACCAAAATGAACAGGAAAGAAGTATTCTTTAAATGCCTACTCACAGCTGTTACCATAAATTGTTTAGCCTTATGAACACATAAGATGGAAAAACAACCATCAGATATCTTTATTGACTTCATTTAATTTCCTTTCCCCTGGGAATGTGACCCCTGACCAGTGAAGTTGTTGTGGTTTTTTTTTTGTTTTGTTTTGTTTTTTTTTTTAGTGCAGGTGTTAAGAAAAGTAGGTTTTGGAGTTTTACTTGATTTACTGTCCTTCTGTAAAGATACTCAAAATAAATGTTGTTTTTATATACTACTTTCATAAGCTAAATTATATTTTTAATAAAGATAAAATGAAATAATTTTGAAATCATAGAGAATGAAATAAACCTTTATGTTTGGGATATATGTACAGATCCATCCCCCATTGCTTCCATTTCTCTGTAGAAATTTAATTAATATAGTAGTCACACATTATATACATAGGACTTTGTTTGGTGCTTAATAGCAATTAGATAAATAAATGAGCAACAATCAGTCTTCTAAATCGTGTAAAATTTTATTCAGCACAATGTTGCAGAAGAGTGCAAGGATATAATTAAGACATTAATAATAGAGTTCAGAATACAGAACGTTTTCCATTGTATTTGAATAGTTTTCTTACTGCTAACTTATTAAGCAGACTTTATGACAAAATACTCAAAAATTAAATGGTGATATTATACATTATCCTAAAAGAGTAGAGCAGCAGCTTGTACGTATTATACAAAATAAATATTCAGTTTTGATGTAATTTGAGTAAAAATGTCTCAGTTAATTCCATTTAAGTTAAAAGTTCTATTTTATAAAGCTAATTTATTTTTTTAAGCTAAGGGGCATCAATAACAGCTTAATGCTACCATGCTAAGGCCATGTTTTCACAGTGGCCTCAGTGAGATTGCTAGTTTTTTCCTTTTCTGAAAGCTGCAGCATGGGATCTACTACACTTCCCAAATAGGATGCTCTGCTCTGATTGGCAACGATGAGTTGAAAGGTGGTCCTGCTTAGACCACGACCACACTGATTGCATTCTCCAGACTTGTGGTCATGAAATTGGAAGCCACCTTTCGTGAAGCAAAGAGCCTCAAGGTAATTGCTATGTGCTGTAACCTTCTCTCTTGGTTGGAAAACAGAAATAAGCAGTACATTTTCCTTATGAAACTACTGTATTTACCAATATCATTCATGGGGTATATTTTGCCAGTGACATTCTTTAGTAAACTTGCTATTATATGGTCAACACCTGCCCCATAAATATAGAATAGAGAAGTTATATTATATTTATGTTTGGTGAAATGAAGTGTTACCCACACTCTGATGTGGTGAAGACCTTTGGTGCTCTCTATATTTATGGAAGCTACATGCCACTTAACATATACCAAATTGGGTAAGCAAACATGCTTGACTCAAAGTTCAACTTTACATGATCCCTGTGACCGGAGGTTGGGTCATTTGGTTTCTAATGTATAGTTTCAACTAAGAATTCTAAATATGTTTTAAATTTTTAAGTTAGTATTTTAGATTTTCTTATTAAATAGCTGCACATTCACTAATAGGAAGACTTGGCCACTATGTCGATGGATTTTTCTCTTATTAGCATACAAAACCATCAGAAGTTTACTTCAAAATTAGATATTACTTAACATATAATTAGAAAGTACAGAGCCTTATCTTTTTCTGAAGCAGCATGATGTAATGACATGGTGAGAGAAACCAAAGCCAGAGGAATCTGGACTTGTATCTCAGCTACTCTCTACAGCTGTGTGTTCTTAGATAACTCACTTTTATTCTATGAATCCTAATTTCATTATTTAAATATATGGGCCCTATCCTATGATGTCTGTTTATATGTTTAGAGATATATGACCTTTTATGTGAAAGGTTAAACTGTCTCTGGTATAGAAAAATTTTTTTACTTGTTATTGCCATTTTTACTAATACTGTTGCACTTTTAGTAAAGTATTTTTATAGTTATTCTGATACTGAACTCATTTTCCACTTGTCTTATTGCAAAGACAGCAGTAAAAATACTGTCATCACCCCCAACAGTAAAGACATATTAAGTGTCTGCTGTATCCACTTGTTTGACAACAGAGTTATAAAAAATACAAGATAAATACAACCTTCCGGCCTCTTTCTTCAAGTCAGTTTTCATTGCTATTGAAAAGAAACTTAGTTAGGACCCTCTGCAAGAAGTTATGGCCCTAGAAGTGGCGGGCAGATCTCTTGAATTAGTTAAAAGTAATTTCTTTATCTTGCAGATGAGCATTTGAGGCCTATGGAAATGAAGTGAACTAGGAAATAACTTGATATATATATATTTTTTAATGTATAAATCTTTTTGTTGTTGTTCAGTCACTCAGTTGTGTCTAACACTTTGTGACTCCATGGACTGCAGTATGCCAGGCTGCCCTGTCCTTCACCATCTCCCAGAGCTCACTCATCTCCATTTAGTCCATGATGCCACCCAACCATTTCATCCTCTGTCATCCCCTTCTCCTCCTGCCTTCAATCTTTCCCAGCATCAGGCCCTTTTCCAATGAGTTGTCTCTTAGCGTCAAAGTATTGGAGCTTCAGCTTCAACATTAGTCCTTCCAATGAATATTCAGGGTTGATTTCCGTTAGAATTGACTGGTTTGATCTCCTTGCAGTCCAAGGGACTCTCAAGAGTTTTCTCAAGCACCGCAGTTCAAAAGCATCAATTCTTCGGCACTTAGTCTTTATGATCCAACTCTCACATCCATACATGACTGCTGGAAAAATCATAGCTTTGACTAGATGGGCCTTTGTTGGTAAAGTGATGTCTCTGCTTTTTAATATGCTGTCTAGGTTAGTCATAGCTTTTCTTCCAAGGAGCAAGCATCTTTTAGTTTCATGGATGCAGTCACCATCTGCAGTGATTTGGGAGCCTGAGAAAATAGTCTGTCACTGTTTCCATTGTTTTCCCATCTATTTGCCATGAATTGATGGGACTGGGTGCCATGATCTTCATTTTTTGAATGTTGAGTTTTAAGCCAGCTTTTTCACTCTCCTCTTTTACTTTCATTGATAGGTTCTTTAGTTCCTCTTTGTTTCTGCCATAAGGGTGGTATCATCTGCATATCTCAGGCTATTGATATTTCTCCTAGCAATCTTGATTCCATGGTGTATGCTATATCACCAAGTTCCAAAGCACAAAGCAAATATTCAACCTAGAGTTCCTGTAAGTAGAACATAGCCATTGCCCTCTGTCCTTAGAGTGGAAGAACCAATGTTAACAGAAAAAAATATATAGAATGGCTATCCCATCAAGGAAACTAAAGATTGTGAGTTGCAAGATAAAGCGGAATACCCTTTAAGGAATTCATTCTACAATGAGAAATATGGTCAGGTTACTAGTTTCTGCAGTTGAATTCAATGTTCATGGTCCTTCTTTTACTTGGAAGCAAAACTTGCTGTTATAAAGAAGCTGCAGTCAATTTCCTTGAACAGACATCTTAACACATGTGTGGAGATGCGTTGTAGCATACATTCATGGAAATGGAATAACTGGGTCTGAGAAAATAAAATTTCTAAAAAATTTAGATAGAGAGTAAAAAATTGTTTTCTATTGCCTTTTTTCCCTATTTACACATCTGTTAATCATGCTTGTAAGTCTGTTCATCAGTATAAGAGTTGACGTAGAAATACTTCTATACAACAGAATGTGTTGCAGCCATTTGAAAAATTGAGACAACTCGATATAAATTAAAGAAAATTAAAACATGTTGTTAAGGGATTAGGGCAAAGTTTAGAATTAATGTATAATTTTTGCCATTGTCTTCTTCTGTTAGTTTATTTAATTACAATTTTTATTGTGGTAGAAAACACATTATCATGAAATTTACCACCAGATCAGTTCAGTTCAGTTCAGTCGCTCAGTCTGTCCAGTTCTTTGCGAACCCATGAATCACATAATGCCAGGCCTCCCTGTCCATCACCAACTCCTGGAGTTCACTCAAACTCATGGCCATCGAGCCGGTGATGCCATGCAGCCACCTCATCCTCTGTTGTTCCCTTCTCCTCCTGCCCCCAATCCCTCCCAGCATCAGGGTCCTTTCCAAAGAGTCAACTCTTCACATGAGGTGGCCAAAGTATTGGAATTTCAGCTTCAGTATCAGTCCTTCCAATGAACACACAGGACTGATCTCCTTTAGGATGGACTGGTTGGATCTCCTTGCAGTCCAAGGGACTCTCAAGAGTCTTCTCTAACACCACAGTTAAAAAGCATCAATTCTTCGGCACTCAGCTTTCTTCACAGTCCAACGCTCACATCCATACATGACCACTGGAAAAACCATAGCCTTGACTAGACAGACCTTTGTTGGCAAAGTAATGTCTCTGCTTTTGAATATGCTATCTAGGTTGGTCAAAACTTTCCTTCCAAGGAGTAAGCATCTTTTAATTTCATGGCTGCAATCACCATCTGCAGTGATTTTGGAGCCCCCAAAATAAAGTTGGACACTGTTTCCACTGTTTCCCCATCTATTTGCCATGAAGTGATGGGACCAGATGCCATGATCTTTGTTTTCTGAATGTTGAGCTTTAAGCCAACTTTTTCACTCTCTTCTTTCACTTTCATCAAGAGGCTTTTTAGTTCCTCTTTACTTTCTGCCATAAGGGTGGTGTCATCTACATATCTGAGGTTATTGATATTTCTCCTGGCAATCTTGATCCCGGCTTGCACTTTTTCTAGGCCAGCATTTCTCATGATGTACTCTGCATAGAAGTTAAATAAGCAGGGTAACAATATACAGCCTTGACATACTCCTTTTCCTATTTGGAACCAGTCTGTTGTTCCATGTCCAATTCTAACTGTTGCTTCCTGACCTGCATATAGGTTTTTCAAGAGGCAGATCAGGTGGTCTGGTATTCCTATCTCTTTGAGAATTTTCCACAGTTTATTGTGATCCACACAGTCAAAGGCTTTGGCATAGTCAATAAAGCAGAAATAGATGTTTTTCTGGAACTTTCTTGCTTTTTCCATGATCCAGTGGATGTTGGCTATTTGACTTCTGGTTGCTCTGTCTTTTCTAAAACCAGCTTGAACATCTGAAAGTTCATGGTAAGTTTATAATTTGAAAGTGTTAACTATATTCATGTTGTTGTGAAATGGATCAACAGAACGTTTTACCTTGAAAATATGATAGTATCAACAACTCCCTTTTCAACTTTTCCTTACTCCAGCCATTTAAATCATGATTCTACTTTCTATAAATTTGACTACTTTAGATATTCATTTAAGTAGGGTCATGCAGTACTTATCTTTTTTGAGGACTAGTTTCATTTATATAATGTTCTCAAGGTTCATCAGTGTTGTATCTTATGATGGAATTTCCTTCCTTTTTGAGGTTAAATAATAGTCCATCATTTGTATATATCACATTTTATTTATCCATTCATTTATTAATGGACATTGAGTTACTTCCACACCTTGGCTAATTTATTTTTTACTTGAAAAAAAATATATATATAATTAATATATGCATTTGTGTGTGTGTGTGTGTGAGCTTCCCAGGTGGCGCCAGTGGTAAAGAATCCACCTGTCAATGCAGGAGCCACAAGAGACATGGTTCAATCCCTGGGTAGGGGAGATCCCCTGGAGTAGGAAATAGCAACCAGCAACTCACTTCAGTATTCTTGCCTGGAAAATTCTATGAACAGAGGAACCTGGTGGGCTATAGTCCATGGGTTGCAAAGAGTTGGACACAATTGAATGTACATATATACGTGTATGTATACATATATATGTATATAATGATGCATACATATATAATTGAGTGTTTATGATATTATAATACATATAGGGGAATATTATTTCTCACAATATATAACCACGTATCAGTTCAGTATATATCCCAGTGATATTTTAAATAATCTTTCAAATGTATCAGTTCAGTTCAGTTGCTCAGTCATATCCGACTTTTTGGGGCCCCGTGAACTGCAGCACTCCAGACCTTCCTGTCCATCACCAAATGCCAGAGTCTACCCAAACCCTTGTCCATTGAGTCGGTGATGCCATCCAACCATCTCATCCTCTGTCATCCCCTTTTCCTCCTGCCCTCAATCTTTCCCAGCATCAGGGTCTTTTCAAATGAGTCAACTCTTCACATCAGGTGGCCAAAATATTGGAGTTTCAGCGTCAACATCAGTCCTTCCAACGAACAGCAGGACTGATCTCCTTTAGGATGGACTAGTTGTATCTCCATGCAGTCCAAGGGACTCTCAAGGGTCTTCTCCAACACCACAGTTCAAAAGTATCAATTCTTTGGCGCTCAGCTTTCTTTATAGTCCGACTCTCACATCCATACATGACTACTGGAAAAACCATAGCTTTGACTAGACAGACCTTTGTTGGCAAAGTAATGTCTCTGCTTTTGCATATGCTGTCTAGGTTGGTCAAAACTTTCCTTCCAAGGAGTAAGTGTCTTCTAATTTCATGGCTGCAATCACCATCTGCAGTGATTTTGGAGCCCCCCAAAATAAAGTCAGCCACTTTTTCTACTGTTTCCCCATCTATTTGCCATGAAGTGATGGGACCAGATGCCATGATCTTAGTTTTCTGAAAGTTTAGTTTTACAAATGTATATGTATATATAAAAGTAGAGCTATGTTTTGTGATAATATATTATTCTGCTATTTCTTTTTAAGTGTTATATTTTTGGTGTTATATTTGTGTCAGTAAGTAGAACTCTACCTCATTCATTTTATTTGTGGATTAAATATATGATTATACATGATTATGTAGAATACTTCCAGTAACAGCATGGATTTTAGCAAATTTTGAGTATTAACACAAATACCAATCAGCCCTCAGTCAATCCTCAGGAGTAACCACTTTCTAACTTCTAAGAGCACAGGTTTGCTTTGCTTCTTTTTGTAGTTTATGTAAATAGACTCACACAGGACATTCTTTTTATGTGTCTGGTTTCTTTCATTCAATGTTACTTTTGTAATCTTTATCCAAACTTCTGCCAGTAGTGGCAGTTTTTTCATTCTCTTTGCCATACATGACACTGTAAGAATATTACACAATTTATTCTACTTTTTATAAGCTTTTTTTTTTTGCAAATAGCAATGCTATGAGCAATAACGTTTGTGTCTTTTGGTGTTTGTGTATACAAATTTCTGTTGGCTCTCTATACCTCCAAGTGGAACTGTTGATTCATAGAGTATCTATGGGCTTCCCTGGTAGCTCAATAGTGAAGAATTGGCTAGCCAATGCAAGAGATATACATTCAATCCCTGGGTCAGAATGATACCCTGGAGAAGGAAATGGCATCCAGTCCAGTATTCTTGCCTGGGAATCCCACGGACAGAGGAGCCTGGTGGGCTACAGTCCAGGGGGTTGCAAAAGAGTCGGGCATGACTTAGTGACTAAACAACAAGAGTATACATCGATTTACTTTAGCTGATCCTGACAAGTCATTTTTCCAAGGCACCTCTTCTAATTTACATCCCATTCAGTTGTGTATAAATAAACTGTTTCTTCACTTTATTGTCACATTTGGAATTTTCAATTATTTTCATTATAGTTCCTCTGATGGGTAGGCAGTGGTATCACATTGTGACAGACATGAATGTGATATTACTTATATAGACCATTTCTGGAAATATATGTAGAACTTTAATGATTGCCCCTGGTCAAGGAACTAGAATTTGAGTGTCAAGGAAATGGAAACAAGCAATACCCCTCACTGCATTGTTTGAATTTTTTTTTTTTTTTTTTTTTTTTTTTTTTGCCATATGCCTCTATTACCTCTTTAAAACACTATTTTTTTTTAATTTCTTTTTTTCATTTTTAAGAGAAAACTCTTTAAGCCTAGAGTCTTAAAGTTTGTAATCTTAATCTGCAAAACAATTCAGTTTCGATACCAAGGCTACTGGGAGTAGGACAATCATGTATCTAATGGATATTTTTGCCAGCCCTTAAGAAGGGAACAGATCACGGCGATGAGAAACAGACCCAAAAACAAGTTTGAAACCCTGAAGGAATTTGAAGGAATATCCAGAATCCTCTGAAATAGTACTTGTTATTCTCTCCTCTACCTGATTATATGTGTGTGTATATGTAAATCTATCTATCTATCTATCTATCTATCTATCTATATATATATATATATAATACAATGGCACGCACCATCCTCCCATTCACCATCCCCAGGGTTCCAGCCTAGACGTGTGGAGGTGAATGGACTAATATGTCTCCACTCCTCCATCCTGGCATATAGATCAATACTGACCTGAGAGGGATGCCAAGAGGAAAGCCATTAAACTGAATATAGGGTCTTGCCTAGAATCCATTGTGTTGGTGAAAGACAGAAAATGCAAGGTCATGGTAGAGATTTAAGAAGCATAACATGGCAAGATTTTATTTTTGATTACTAATGAATAGAATTCCCCTGAATGACAACTGATCGATGACTAGGATTTTAAGATAATTGTATTCTTAGGAAAACCCATGCTTTGTAATTAACCACCTGTGATTGCCCTCAAAGCCTGCAGGACCAAGACAATACCATTCTTAAGTACTGTTTATGTTGCAGAGCCTTGTGTGAAGGCACGGTGTGTTCCCTTGTGCCCTCAGGAGCATGGTAATGGAGACACATGGACAAGTGATAGCCCCACAATGGGTCAAAGCAATTAATTTACACCAGTAACAGACAAGAATGAGCTTGTGATTGTTCCTTTCTTGCTTTTCAAATAGGAGTATTTTTTGTACTGTTTCTCTTTTTCCTAACATTGTCTGTTGAGTAAGATGGAAATGGTTCTATTTATAGTTAGAATTGTGTTGTGGTACTGTGAGGACTCACATCTGGACTTGATTTAGAAAAATGCATTTTACCCAAAAAGACCAGCTTTGGAACAGGATGACTTAATATTTCTATGGGTTGTGCCCTTCAGAGAGAGGATAAGTATGTTTTAACTGAAATAATTACACTGTTATAGGTGAAGTCATTCATTGAATTGGTTATAGGTGTGCTAACTGAGCAGCTAAAGGTTGAAATGAGGTGAACAGAATTTTGATACCCTTGTTTACCCACATTTCATGTATTAACAGCCAACTCCATCCTTTTGGGGGAATCAAGTATTATCTACTGCTTGTCATTCTGGTGGGACCAGTGTCATGCCTGCCTTCCTATCTTTCTTTTCTCTCTGTAGCCAGAGGAGTGGCTGATCTAGGTCTCACTTACATTCAGTTCAGTTCAGTTCAGTCGCTCAGTCATGTCCGACTCTTTGCGACCCCAAGAATCACAGCACGCCAGGCCTCCCTGTCCATCACCATCTCCCGGAGTTCACTCAGACTCACATCCATCGAGTCTGTGATGCCATCCAGCTTACATTACCCAGCACTTTAATCACAATCATTGACCCAGTGATGGGAGTTAACATATAGATGCTAGAGTGGAGAAATACAGTCCTTTGAGATCACTAAGCTTTGTTAAAAGACTAGGGCCTTGTGTGGACCTAGTATTACTATATCCTCTCACATGGAGAAATTTTACTTATGGGAAAAACAAATGGCCAACACAGAGAAAAAATAGTAGAGCTGAGAAAGACAGGGAACAGAGTGACTCCCAAGATCATTGAAGTTATAGAGCTTCTAACTACCTTCAGGGTGGAGAGTTTTGACAAAAGGTAGTCCACTGGAAACGGGAATGGCAAATCAGTTCAGTGTTCTTGCCTTGAGAACTCTATGAACTGTATGAGAAGACTAAAAGATATGACACTGGAAGATGGACCCCTCCAGGTTGGTAGGTGTCCAATAAGCTACTGGAGAAGAGCAGAGACTGCCTCCAGAAAAAAAAAAAAAAAAAAAAAATGAAGAGGCTGACCCAAAAGGAAAACAACTCCCCGTTGTGGATGTGTCTGGTGATGAAAGTAAATTCTGATGCTGTAGTGAACAATATTGCATAGGAACCTGGAATGTTAGGTCCATGAATCAAGGTAAATTGAATGTGGTCGAATGGGAGATGGCAAGATTAAACATCAATATTTTAGAAATCAGTGAACCGAAATTGGCAGTTACGGGTGAATTTAAATCAGATGTAGCCCTCATGGTCAACAAAAGAGTCTGAAATGCAGTACTTGGGTGCAATCTCAAAAATTACAGAATGTCCTCAGTTCATTTCCTATGCAAAGCATTCAACATCTCAGTAATCCAAGTCTGTGCCCCAACCACTAATGCCAAAGAAGCCAAAGTCAAATGGTTCTATGAAGACCTCCAAGACCTAGAGCAAACACCAAAAAAGGATGTCCTTTTCATCATAGGGAATTGGAATGCAAAAGTAGGAAGTCAAGAAAATACCTGGAGTAACAGGCAAGTTTGGCCTTGGAGTACAAAATGAAACAGGACAAAGGCTAATAGCATTTGGCCAGGAGAAGACACTGGTCATAGCAAACACGTTGTTCCAACAACACAAGAGACAACTCTTCACATGGACATCACCAGATGGTCAATACCAAAATTAGATTAATTATGTTCTTTGCAGCTGAAGATGCAGAAGCTCCATACAGTCAACAAAAACATGACCTGGAGTTTACTGTGGCTCAGAGTATAAACTCCTTACTGCAAATATTGAATAAAGTAGGTAAAACCTCTAAGCCATTCTGGTATGACCTAAATAAAATCCCTTTTGATTATACAGTGGAAGTGACAAATAAATTCAAGGGATTAGATCTGATAGATAGAGTGCCTGAAGAACTATGGACAGAGGTTTGTAACATTGTACAGGAGGCAGTGACCAAAACTGTTCAAAGAAAAAGAAATGCAAGAAGGCAAAATGGTTGTCTGAGGAGGCCTTACAAATAGCTGGGAAAATAAGAGAAGTGAAAGGCAAAGGAGAAAGGGAACTGAATGTAGAGTTCCGAAGAATAGCAAGGAGAGATAAGAAAGCCCTCTTAAATGAACAATGCAAAGAAATAGAGGGAAACAATAGAATGGGAAAGACTAGAGATCTTTTCAAGAAAACTGGAGATACCAAGGAAACATTTCATGCAAAGATGGGCACAGTAAAGGAGAGAAAAGGCAAGGACCTAACAGAAGCAGAAGAGACTAAGAGGTGGCAAGAATACACAAAAGAACTGTACAAAAAAGGTCTTAATGACCAGATAACTACAATGGTATAGTCACTTACCTAGAGCCAGACACCCTGGAGTATGAAGTCAAGCGGGCCTTAAGAAGCATTAACACAAGCAAAGCTAGTGGAGGTGATGGAATTACAGCTGAGCTATTTCAAATCTTAAAAAATGATGTTGTTAAAATGCTGCATTCAGTATGCCAGCAAATTTGGACTTAGCATGGCCAGAGGACTGGAAAAGATCAGTTTTCATTTCAATCCCAAAGAAGGGTGATGACAAAGAATGTTCAAACTATCATATAAATGCGCTTATTTCACATGCTAGGAGAGTAACGCTCAAAATCCTTCAAGCCAGGCTTCAACAGTACATGAACCGAGGGCTTCCAGATGTACAAGCAGGATTTAGAAAAGGTAGAGGAACCAGAGATCAAATTGCTAATATTAGCTGGATTACAGAAAAAGCAAGAGAATTCCAGAAAAACATTTACTTCTGCTTCATTGACTACACTAACGCCTTTGGCTGTGTGGGTCACAACAAACTGAGGAAAATTCTTAAAGAGATGGAATACCAGATCACCTGACCTACCTCCTGAGAAATCTACAGGTCGGTCAGAAGCAACAGTTAGAACTGGATATGGGACACAGACTGGTTCAAAATTGGGAAAGGAGTACATCAAGTCTGTATATTGTCATCCTCCTTATTTCACGTATATGCAGAGTAATCATGAGAAATGCCAGGCTGGATGAAGCACAAGCTGGAATCAAGATTCCTAGGAGAAATGTCAACAACCTCAGATAGGCAGATGATACAGCCTTAATGGTAGAAAGCTAAGAGGAACTAAAGAGCCTCTCAATGAAGGTGAAAGAGAAGAGCGAAAAAGCTGGCTTAAAATTCAACATTAAAAAATTAAGATCATGGCATCTGGTCACATCACTTAATGTCATAAAGATGGGGGGAAAATGGAAACAGTGACAGATTTTATTTTCTTGGGCTCCAAAATCACTGCAGATGGTGACTACAGCCATGGAAGTAAAAATACCTTTGCTTCTTGGAAGAAAAGCTATAACAAACCTAGACAGCATATTAATAAGTAGAGACATTGCTTTGCTGACAAAGATAAAAACTATATGATAGTCAAAGCTCTGTTTTTTCCAGGAGTCATGTGCAAATGTAAGAGTTGGACCATAACGAAAGCTGAGCACTGAAGAATTGATGATTTTGAACTGTGGTGTTGGAGAAGACTCTTGGGAGTCCCTTGGACTGCAAGGAAACCAAACCAGTCAATCCTAAAGGAAATCAATCCTGAATTTTCATTGGAAGAACTCATGGTATAACTGAAGATCTAGTACTTGGGCCACTTGATGCAAAGAGCTCGCTCATTGGAAAAGACCCTGATGCTGGGAAAAATTGAAGGCAGGAGGAGAAGTTGGTGACAGAGGATAGGATGGTTGGATGGTATCACTGACTCAGTGGATGTGAGTCTGAGCAAACTCCAGGAGACAGTGAAGGTCAGGGAAGACTGGCGTTCTGCAGTCCACGAGGTCACAAAGAGTTGGACACAAATTAGCGACTGAATAAAAACATGTACCTTCTTAGTACTTGGAAGAACCTTCTACAGTTCCATAGCAATGGAAGAACTAATCAAATAAAGAAATCAAGGGTAAGATGCAAGGTTATTATGTGATATAAACCTAACTCAACCAACTTGAGTCATTTGCATTTTAGCAGTTTGTCATGGGTCTTTGTAAGATCATGGTCACAATCAATCCGCAAAGTTTTTTTGTAAGGAAAAATATTTTAGCTTGTCACTCTAAAATTCATGTTTCCCTTTTATGAAGATGAATATTTATATAGGCACATATGCAACTTTATATATTGCTTGCTTGATATATGGTTTTCTACCCAGTTTGCCCTTGGCCTAGAAATCAAACATATTTTGAGAGAATATTGAATAGTTGAATAATTGATAAATATTTAAAATTAATAAGAAAATGTAATAAATATTTTATTGCTTCTTCATCAAAAGAGTTATTTATATTTAAGAAATAGAATATCCATAATACACAAAATATGATTATGACTGTTACAGGTAAAGCAGAAATATGTTCTCTTGCAAGGCACTTAGCATTACCTAAACACATATAGAAAGATAAATACCCAGGAGGAAAAAGAGATTTATGTTCCATGGCTATAAAAACAGATATTTGTATTTTATTTAAGATTGAATCTTACACTGATATTAAAAATGTGCTTAATGGTAACAGTTTGAATTGAATTCTTACTGTATTCAGCCAGTTTCATGAATAAAAATAATTCAGTACTTTTCACTTTTCTGAGGAATCAGAAATCAGACTGCTGTAAAAATGGTATGTAATATGAAGTCCACTAAAAATCGTATACCTTCCCTGTATTGCTTTTTCCATTTTCTCAGCTGAAATGACAAAATCAGTGTTTCTGGTCTGTGTTCTAAGTGAGTTGCAATCAACAGCCTTCTGTGCTCAGCTAACAGACTGTGCCCAGAGCAAATAGGTGTGAAAGGAAACTGAATGTGACTCAATATTTACCTAGACTTCAAAAGACTGTCTTTTCTCTCACATGCATTCGCAATCGGATGTGTTATGTCATAAAGCTGTATTTTTCATTACAGCCGGTTTTAATGTTGACCTGTGACATAGTGGCAGACAGGAACAACTATGCATTGATTACTTTTTGCCCATTGCTAATGGGAAGGAAGAAATTACTTGCATAAGCACTGTCATTTGCAGTTTTTAGGATTATTTGCTAAAGGATAAGTCACAATGGGCTTCAAAGATTGCATTATTTTTAATACAATATGCATATTTTCATTGCTTGATTCATAAGCTGCTTAAGCTCTTTACTTATTACCTCACTAAACTGTCCATGATGAGGGGCTTATTACATTTATTGTAATATATATATTTAAATAAATATTCTTTAAGAAATATAATATTAATGTCCTTTAATTCCCTTGTTTCAAATGTTGAGTGGTTAAATAATTGACACAATTATAAATTGCTCAAGTATAGTAAAATATGTATAAACCAAACATGGGATTTTGAATTTGTTGACTGTTACTTTTATCAAGAACTTAGACTCTCAAGTTTTATTGTCATGAGGAAGGCGAAGTTTGAGCTCTCTATATGTTGAAAATAATGTAGGGTGGGGTATTATTCAAGACAGTTAAAATTAGTGTTGCTTTACCTAACAACAGAAATTAATGGGCTAAGATTGTATTGAGGGAATTTTAGTAAAATAGAACATTGAAGATTTTTTGTTGTTTTTTCTTACTAAAAAGTTATACAAATTAATGATGCAAGTCATCTCAAAATATTTTTAAATGTGAATCTGTGGTGAGATATTAGATAGCCTCTCCCCAAGATATTTAAATTAAAATTCTGCTTGGAAAGAGGTTAGATAAACTTTGGAGGACCCTTCAGATTCTTGAGTCAATCATTCTGTGATGTAAGCAAATAAGACAGTATGGATTTGAAGTGGATATGTTCTAGCCAAGTCATTCTAGAAGCCAAACTAGTCATCTGGTTTTAATGAGGCCCTTTGGAATGTAAAAATTCTAATGTTTTACTTGGGGGCACTGCAGTTTTAATTACTTGAATTTGACATGTGTGGAGCAACAACTAGCAATTAACCAAAGACAGCATTTTGTGCAGTACTAGCCTCATTTAGGCTGAAGTGTGAAACAGTTGCATCTTTCAGGTAAAACAGGATAAAGAATTAAAATGATAGGGCACTGGTATTCCCAATAAAACTTCAAAATAACCTAAGCTTAGCATGACCTTCTGTCCAGATTTTTGGTAAGTATTTAGTTCTTTCGAAATATGTTTAAAAAAAAGTCTGGATTATGTAACTTTACATGAGAGGATTATGAATATTTGATCCTAACCAGATGTTTCTAATCTCCACTAACTACAGACAAAAGGGCAGAAGATTAGATTTCATTAGTTAAGGACAGTTACTTCATTAAGATGGAGTAAATTAGTACCTAAATTTTTTCAAGTCTGATGACCTGGTTTTTAATGTCAAAATGTTTTGCAGATATTCATAAGGTAATAGTGATACTATTAGTAACCTCTGATCAGGAAAATGTGTAATAGTCAAAAACTATGAGAAGGTCAGTGATATTTTAAGGTAAATTTATATTTTGTAAATTATAATAATATTTATAGGCAGTTGAAAAATAAGTATGAATATGAAAAATACTAATTAATGAATCTACAAAAATTTTTATAAAGGATTTTGAGATCCCTTATTTTTACTCTAAAAACTCATTGAAGCTTCCTTTGTCTTAAGAGTCTCAGTCTAATTATTATATTAGAAGTTAACTTTTAATACAAATTTAATATTTAAAAAGAAATCTTCAGCATCTAAACTTAAGAACACATATAAAACTACACAAATATAAACAAGCAAATAAATTGATAAGTCAGAAAAAGTGAATATATTTCTAGCTATATTGGGGATATATCATTGAGTTGGTTTATCCTTTATATTATGATAATGCAGAATATGAACTGCTAACTTATATTGGAAGAAATTTTAGACTCTGTTATATGTAGAGAGAGTTCTAAAGCTTGATTTCTTAGATGCAAAAATGTCTTTCACAATTTTTATTAAAGTCTTTTTTTTATAATGTTAGTTTCACTTTTTCTCTGTCTACAGCACTGATGAGAAATGCTTAGACTAGATAACTATGCTCTTAAGAGGTTGAATTAAATTGACTTACTTATGCATGATTTTATTTTTCAGTGATACTAATATTTTAAACAGGTAAACTGTACCTTTTACTGGTTTTATTCATACATGTAAGCAAAAAGGAATGAATCGAATTATCAGGTGTAAATCTATCATTGAAAAATGAAAGTGTTAGTCACTCTTAGTCACTCTGTTGTGTCCAGCTCTTTGCAACCCGATGGATTGTAGCTCACCAGACTCCTCTGTCTGTGGAATTCTCTAGTCTAGAATAAAGGAGAGTAGCCATTCCCTTCTCCAGGGGATCGTCCCAAGGGATCAAACGTGGGTTCCCTGCATTGCAGTCTTATAAATTCTTTACCATCTGAGCCACCAGAGAAGAAAGAAGTCGCTTCTTACACAAAGGTTAGGTTCTGATTTCAACATCTAAAACAGAGAGGAAAACAGTGATATGAAGCATAGTACTGTTTTTCAAAACCAAGAGGAACAGCGTTCAGATTTATTATATTCTCACCTATAGCCACCAGTACTCTAAGTTCTGCTATGGGGGCTAAGAGAGAAAATGTGAAAGGGCGTTGAATGTGTGTAAGTTAAAGTCTATGTAGTGAGACTGCATCTAAGTTGTTTTCTAGCAAGAAAGGAACAGTTTTGCTATGCTATTGTATAGGCACTGCCACAGCTTTTATATATTCAGTTGCATTAACATCACAAACTAGATCATACTTCATACATCACATATGAGATTGTACATCACTGTATGAACACAGACTGGCAGGTTTTACATTGACCATTTTCTTTTTCTATTATTGTTCAACCAACTCATTTTTTTAAAACACTCTGTGAAACACCATTAGCAGCAGAAGTAATAAATATTAGACTTCATGCTCACAGGTGTTGATCAATTGGGTAGAGTGAATATTTAGAGTTGGCTGATTCTTCTTTGGCCATATAGGCAAAACATAACTTGATTACTGCTAGATGATTCAGTGTTGAAAAGGAGAATCTGAATTGTTATAATATGCTTCTGTCTGTTTCTTAGGATTTCTTGGCATTACAGAGAATGAATAGAAAGAAAAAAAAATCACCATGGACAGTATGCTCATAAATTCTCTAGGCAAAATTAAGTATCTGTTTTCCGGTCACCCTTCATTTAGTAAATGATGACCTGGTGGCTCAGACGGTAAAGCGTCTGTCTACAGTGTGGGAGACCCGGGTTCGAGCCCTGGGTTGGGAAGATCTCCTGGAGAAGGAAATGTCAATCCACTCCAGGACTATTGCCTGGAAAATCCCATGGACAGAGGAGCCTGGTAGACTACAGTCCATGGGGTCGCAAAGAATCGGACACGACTGAGTGACTTCACTTTCTTTCTTTCTACCAAAACTTTAATGTTATCTCTGACAATTGTCCTCTTACACCATACATCAAATTCATAAGCAAATTTTCAAATCTCTAGATAAAAAAAGTGCATAAAATCTACATCTTCTTATAATCTGTACATTTTATTATCTTGTTAATGCACCACAATATTTCCCTGGAAATAGAACAGTAACTTCCTAACTGATGGATGAAATGTTGAATATAGTATATTCCTAGCCTGTAAGAAGATCACAATGTAGTGTTTGAGACAGAAAAAAAAAAAATGATTAAAGTGGTAAAAGACTATATTAAGTGTGTGCATGTTAAGTTGTTTCAGGCCTGTCTGACTCTTTGTGACTCTGGACTGTAGCCTGCCAGGCTTCTCTGTCCATAGGATTCTCCAGGCAAGAATACTGGAATGGGTTGCCATTTTCTACTCCAGGGGATCTTCCCCACCCAGGAATTGAACCCACAACTCTTATGTCTCCTGAATAGGCAGGCAGGTTCTTTACCACTGGCACCATCTGGGAAGCCCAAATAAGTATGTATAAATATATGAATTTATGTATTTATAGATATGTATGTTTATCAGGTATGCATTTATTTTAAATATATCTAACTTTAAAAAATAGAGAATAAAACAAAGACTCTAATATCATGCAAATCATACATATGATGAAATTGCTCTTAAAAATACATATATCTCTGTGTGTATATATGTATATATTCATCAGTGATTCTCAGTGCTGCTATATCTCTCATGATCTGCAGTGATTCAGTGTTTTCTTCCAAATCCACAAAATTTGATTATCAGAGCTTCTTAACTCCAAGTGCTTACTTAGCTGGTTTAGGTATCAATCTCTAATCTTGTCTATGGTGATTCATAAATGCTGCATCTCATTCTTTAGAACAGAGCATATTATTTAATCTCACTAAGATAAAATCATTAATTTTATCAAAAATGAATTCACCAAACAGTTTAAGATTTTTAATTTCTAATTTAAAAAATTGAAGAAAATTGTTTTATTGGACTAATATTACAGTCAACTAAGAAATCCATCAGAACTGTTATACAGTCAAATATGGTGGATGGAATTTTCATTCATTTTTTTAAGTATATCCTGGTTTCCTGGCACTGTGCTCCATCCAGGAATTCAGTGGTGAATAAAACCCCTAACTCAATGCACACACCACTGTCCATGAGATAGCAAGAAAAATGGTCCTTGCTGTGTATCTGTGATGTTTTGGGTCTGTTTGGAAGAATGTAAGTAACATCTGCCTAATTACTAATATCTTCACTAAAAATGATATAACACTTTGATGTGCTTCATGTAGTTTCTTTGGAAACTATTTATAAATATAAAATGATAAGCTGTTTGAAAAAATCAGCTTATGGAAATTGTTAATTGTGTGCCACACGTTACAATTTGTAATATCTGCTGAATGCTTATAAGTTTATTGGTGCTGTTAAATATAATCAGTGTTTGTTTTAACCAACGCAGTTCAATAGAATTCTTGATATATTTTATAATAACCTAACTGTGGTTTACCATAGATTTTTCCTTTCATGTTATTTAAAGACAAGTTTTACAAAGTAAGACAAATGACATTTACTGTGATATACGTATTATTAGTAATTGCTTATTGTCATTTTATATACAATCTGCTAAGTACTAAGTTTATATTTACCAGGAAAATATCTAGTTTGGTGACTTAAGTCATATGTTCTTCATTTTCTCCTTATGGTTGGCAGTAAGTGTGGGCGTCTGTCTGGGCCACTTGCCCAGCTGGACCAGTGCTTCCCTTTCACTTCCTTTCCCTGACTCAGCAGCAGGCCTGAGTGACAGGATGGTCACCAGTCTTCTAGACAAAAAATAGCTTGACAAGGGTAAATGTTTCCACTACTTGAGTCATCTGGGACTCCTCTCTGTGGTCAGTACCTGTACAGAAAAAGAATGGAAATTGTGTTTTCAGTGATAACATCCCTTCAAATATATTATATTTTGTTTCAGAGAACACCAAACCACAAGGATGGTTCCAGTCAGACATCCAAATGTTTACTCTGAGTCATACAGTAGTTAACACACTGGAGTGAGGGATTCCCTAAGTAGGTATCTGGGTTTTCTCTAGTCACTAGAGGCTGTTAGATATATGGATTTAAGTGGCTAAGTTTTATTTACTTTGCTGACTTTTAAATTTTATGCAGTGTCTTTTTTTTTTTTTTTTTTTGGTCTCTTTTGTGTAAGAATCAGAGAAAAGTCCTGTAATAGAAAGTGGGATAGAGAATTCCCAGCACAATGAGGTAAAGTATAGATATGTCAGATGAGTGTTAAAAAAACACAAAAATAGTTATACCACCAGATAGATGATGATTAGCATCTGAAAAGAGGGCTTAGGGGGTTTAGAGGAAAAGGGGATCATATCTGTTTGGAAATATCAAGACTTCACACAGATAGTAACGTTGATATCATGTTTTGTGAAACTGAAGAATGGTAATGCTGAGGAAGAAGGGGACTTTTAGGGAGAAGGAGCAAAATGACTACTTGTTTCAGAAGAAGAGTGATCTACCTGGATTGGTCTACTGGATCCATGTAGGGAATTATTAAGATTAACAGCTGAAAACTAAATCAGGCTTTGATTTTGAGTCACAATTTAAGAAAACTGTATTTAGTTTGGTAGACATTATTTTTCAGTGTAATAACATGATTGAAGTATAATTTAGAAAATTAACCTGAAGTCTTAATCATAATAAATGGCTTCAAGAAAGTCTAAAGAAATGAGATCAGTGAAGAAATAGGAGAAAAAAGGACAAAATATGAGGTGGAGAAAAGGAACCAGGAAGGAAGAGAGCAATGTGTGGACAAAGTAGAAATTATATGATTAACTGAGCATATAAAAAACCTGATAGAGGGCCCTAAAAAATTCTATTATTTTGGCATTAGCCTAATATAACCCCAGTATTTTTCACAGGTAGAGAAATTTGTAAATGGATTTAGTTTCTCACCCTATTGATTGTGAATTCCCAGGTATTTCTATAGTAGAAATTTGAAAGTAGGGAGCAAGAAGTCCAGAGAAGATTAGAAATCATTCAATTAGAAGTAATTACAAAGATTGTTAAATGCCAAATGAGAGATATTTATTTTCTTGGAAGTGCTATTGATGCCTTAATGTGTCGTATGATTAGTTTTGTGTCACAGTCATTTCCAATGAGTTCTCCTGAATTTGCTGTATGCATTGACTCTAGCTGGAAATGGTTGTGCAATGGCTGGGGGAGATGGTCACATTGTCCATGCCCATTTATTCTTTCTCTTCTTCCTCCAATGTGATACAAAGTTTAATGAAAATGATTTCTTATCCTCAAGAGACTTAAGTTTGGTTGAGGAGTAGGAAGTCATTGCTAGCAAGTCTGATTTTAGAATCATCAGTTCAAAATTTCCATTATGTTGATAAATTTTTGGTCAAGGCTCACTACTTAGACATCAGAAACAATCAGCAAAATTATTTGTTAGAAAACCATTTAGCAAGCGGACATTACCAGAGAAAATTATTTAGGAGTCTGTGTTCATGAGAAATCATATTTTGGCAGTAACTGCCCTTCTTCAAAAAATTATCTTCCTTTTCAGTTTGGCATAAAAAATATTTGGACAGTGTGATTGTTTATAATAAAAGTGAAGTTTATACTATTTAAATCATATTTCTGATTCTTGAACTTAATGTGCTACTGTCTAAATTTGTTTCCTATGTCAAGTTAGATTTATTTCATTTGGCCTGTGGAAGCTGACTGTCGTGTTGCCAGATACTTACTTGTATGCCTTTCTTTTTCCTTTTCCCTTTATTTTTAAATTTTTCTTTTCTTTTCTTCAGTTTGCTTTGCTTTTATTCTATTTGCTTTATTTCTTCTTTGATTTTTAATTTTTAAGTGAGTTAGGAGGCTGTGACTCTGTCTGCATGTATAAACAGGCATATAGTCCTTATGACACTTACAGTACAATTTATGTTTCACTGAATTCAGCATAGTCTTGGTTGTTGTTGTTGTTCAGTTGCTTGGTTGTGTCTGATTCTTTGTGACCCCATGGACTGCAGCACACCAGTCTTCCCACCCCTTCACCATCTCCCAGAGCTTGCTCAAACTCATGTCCATTGAGTCAGTGGTGCCATCCAACCATCTCATCCTCTGTTGTCCCCTTCTCCTCTTGCCTGCAATCTTTCCCAGCATCAGGGTCTTTTCTAATGAGTTGGCTCTTCATATCAGCTGGCCAAAATATTGGAGCTTCAGCTTCAGCATCAGTTCTTCCAATGAATATTTAGGGTTGATTTTCTTTAGGATTGACTGGTTTGATCTAGGGATCTCAAGAATTTTCGTCCACGCTGTAGTTCAAAGGCATCAATTCTTCAATGCTCAGCCTTTTTTTATTGTCCAGCTCTCACATCTGTAATTGACAACTGGAAGAAACAGCTTTGTCTGTACTGATTTGGGTTGGCAAAGTAATGTCTCTGCTTTTTAATATACTGTCTAGGTTTGTCATAGCTTTTCTTTCAATAAGCAATCTTCTTTTAATTTCATGGCTGCAGTCACCATCTGAAGGTATTTTGGAGCCCAAGAAAATAAAGTCCATTACTGTTTCTACTGTTCCCCCATCTATTTGCCATGAAGTTATGGGACTAGATACCATGGTCTGTTTTTGAATGTTAAATTTTAAGCCAGCTTTCACCTTCATCAAGAGGTTCTTTAGTTCTCTTCACTTTCTGCCATAAAGGCAGTGTCATCTGCATATCTGAGGTTATTGACATTTCTCCCGGCAATCTTGATTCCAGATTGTGTTTCATCCAGCCTGTCATTTCACATGATGTACTCTACATATAAGTTAAATAAGCAAGGTGAAAATATACAGCCTTGACATACTCCTTTCCCAATTTGGAACCAGTCCATTGTTCCATATCTGCTTTTGACTGTTGTTTCTTGACTTTCATACAGATTTCTCAAGAGGCACGTAAGGTGGTCTGATATCTATGGGGCTGCATAGAGTCGGACATGACTGAAGAGATAGCATGCATGCATAAGCACAATCGGATGTTAATGAACAAGTAATGCTAGAAAACACAGCTGATCTAGAGAAGTGAAACTCTAAGAAGGTACATGATCTGTCCCAGGGAATAAAGCTGGCAGCAGACTCTGGTATCCCACCTTGCTTCCTACCCTGCCACTGTTCCTCCATTGTATTATGTCTAGCTGTTTGTATGCACAAAGCATTCTTTTTTTTGAAAAACTGTCATCCAATACTGAACATTATCTGCTGTATATGTTCAATTTTTAATATGATTATATATGCATCTTAAACTATCACAACATTGTTAAATGGCTATACTCTGAATAAAATACAAAGGTAAAAAAAAAAAAAAAGAATTTTCCACAGTTTGTTGTGATCCACACAGTCAAAGGCTTTAGCATAGTCCATGAAGCAGAAGCATATGTTTTTCTGGAAACTTCTTGCTTTTTCTATTATCCAACAGATGTTAGCAATTTGATCCCTGGTTCCTCAGTTCAGTTCAGTTCAGTTCAGTCACTCAGTCGTGTCTGACTCTTTGCAACCCCATGAATCGCAGCACGCCAGGCCTCCCTGTCCATCACCAACTCCCAAAGTTCACTCTGCCTTTCCTAAATCCAGCTTGAATATCTGGGAGTTCTCAGTTCATTACTGTTGAAGCCTAGCTTGGAGAATTTTGAGCATTACTTTGCTAGCATGTGAAATGAGTGCAAATTGTGTAATAGTTTGAACATTCGTTGGCATTGTCCTTCTTTGGGACTGGAGTGAAAAGACCTTTCCAGTCCTGTGGCTGCTGCTGAGTTTTCCAAATTTGCTGAGCATTGAGTGCAGCACTTTAACAGCATCATCTCTTAGGATTTGAAATAGCTCAGCTGAAATTACATCATCTCCACTAGCTTTGTTCATAGTGATGCTTCCTAAAACCCACTTGACTTCATAGTCTAGGATGTCTGGCTCTAGGTGACTGATCACATTAACATGGTTATCTGGGCCATTAAGATCTTTTTTGTATAGTTCTGTGTATTCTTACCATCTCTTCTTCTTTTTTTTTTTTTTTTAATTTTTATTTTTACTTTATTTTACTTTACAATACTGTATTGGTTTTGCCATACATTGACATGAATCCACCACGGGTTTATATGCATTCCCAAACGTGAACCCCCCTCCCACCTCCCTCCCCATAACATCTCTCTGGGTCATCCCCGTGCACCAGCCCCAAGCATGCTGTATCCTGCATCGGACATAGACTGGTGATTCGTTTCTTACATGATAGTATACATGTTTCAATGCCATTCTCCCAAATCATCCCACCCTCTCCCTCTCCCTCTGAGTCCAAAAGTCCGCTCTACACATCTGTGTCTCTTTTGCTGTCTTGCATACAGGGTCATCATTGCCATCTTTCTAAATTCCATATATATGTGTTAGTATACTGTACTGGTGTTTTTCTTTCTGGCTTACTTCACTCTGTATAATCGGCTCCAGTTTCATCCATCTCATTAGAACTGATTCAAACGTATTCATTTTAACGGCTGAGTAATACTCCATTGTGTATATGTACCACAGCTTTCTTATCCATTCATCTGCTGATGGACATCTAGGTTGTTTCCATGTCCTGGCTATTATAAACAGTGCTGCGGTGAACATTGGGGTACATGTGTCTCTTTCAGTTCTGGTTTCCTCGGTGTGTATGCCCAGCAGTGGGATTGCTGGGTCATAAGGGAGTTCTATTTGCAATTTTTTAAGGAATCTCCACACTGTTCTCCATAGTGGCTGTACTACCGGCCCCAGACGGTTCCCGGCTGAGCATCGTAGAGCCGGAGCAGTTTGTGCGCCGCGAGAAGGGACAGGTCAGGCGGGGCTGAGACACTGTGCACACGACAGTGCTATTTGTTTGCAGCATCCCCCCTCCCCACAGCGTGACTGAACTAGTGAGCCTAAAAAACCAGCAAACAGAAGAAGTTAAACAGAGGGAACCACCTTGGAAGTGATCCCACATGGCCCAAAACATCAGAGAAGGGCCAGATATATTTTTAATAATTTTAAAATCATTCCTTTTTTTTTTCTTCTTCTTTTTTTTTCTAACTTTTTTTTTAATTGTTAAGTCTTCTATTTCTCCTCTAAATTTTATTTCTATAACCTACTATTACTATTTTTAAAAAAAAAGACTTTTTTTTTTTTTTTAAGGCAAACACCATATATAGCCTTTGGATGGTTGTTGGTGGTTTTTTGTTTTTGTTTTGTTTTGTTTTGTTTTGTTTGTTTGTTTGTTTTTTAAATAATTCTTGTTTTTTTTTTTCTTTCTTTTTCCTTCTGCTTCTTTTCTTTAATATTGTATTTTTTAAAATCCAACCTCTACTCTAGATTTTTAATCTTTGCTCTTAGGTTTCTGTTGTCAATTTTGTACATTTAAAAACCCAAACTTCACTACCCAAGTTTACCTGAGAGCGAGATTACTGGCTTGACCACTCTCTCCTCCTTTGGACTCTCCTTTTTCTCCACCAGGTGGCCTCAGTCTCTTTTCTCCCCCATCTCTTCTCTATCCAACTCTGTGAATCTCTGTGTGTTCCAGACGGTGGAGAACACCTAAGGAACTGGTTACTGGCAGGATTTGTCTCTCTCCTTCTCATTCCTCTCTCTTATCCTCCTGGTCACCTCTGTCTATTTCCTCCCTCTCCTCTTCACCATATAACTCCATAAATACCTCTGAGCGGTCCAGACTATAGAGCACACATAAGGAAGTGACTACTGGCTAGCTTGCTCTCTCCTCTTTTGATCTCACCGCATCTCATTCCAGTTACCTCTAACTACCCCCTCCATCTTCTCTTCTCCTTGTAACTCAGTGAACCTCTCTGAGTGTCCCTCAATGTGGAGAAACTTTTCATCTTTAACCTAGATGTTTTATCATCGGTGCTGTATAGATGGAGAAGTCTAGAGGCTACTGTAAAAATAAAACTGAAAACCAGAAGCAGGAGGCTTAAATCCGAAGCCTGAAAACATTAGAGAACTCTTGAATTCAGGGAACATTAAGCAATAGGAGCTCATCAAATGCCTTCATACCTACACTGAAACCATCTCTTCTTAATATCTTCTGCTTCTGTTAGGTTCATATCATTTCTGCCTTTCACTGTGTCCATTTTTGCATGAACTGTTCTTGTTAGACAGCAGTATTTTGATAGAATTCTGCACTTCTTGGCAATTTAGTTATACTTCATCAAATAAGGCTAGGTCTATCAAGTTTGTTACCTGAAATGATCATGTCACTCAAGCAACATGAGCAATGTTGCAAGCTGCAAGAAATAAGATCTGCTTTCTGTAGTCTTAAGAATACAGAAACTTTTAGAAATATTTTTGAGCTTTTGAAAAACCTTTTCTTAATTCCAGAGTTTCATTTCAACTTGCATAATGTTTACCTGAGCACATTATTTGTTACTGTTAAAGTTTAATTTCTTCTCCCTTATAGTTTAGGGAAAAAAATGAAAAATCATCAAATAATGCAATAAATTATTCTCTGAACATGCCATCTCTACCTGAAAAATAATACATTGGGCACAAGAGAGGACATTACATTTTATCTTGTACTTGGTCAACTTTACCTGTCTGGATTACTTATGATTATGTGCATGTAAGAAAAACTGGAATTTTAAGAAAAGGCACCACTGAAAACATTAAGAAAAAGATATATATACAGATCCTGCCATTACATGACTTTTAAGAAAGGCTTATTTGAGGGTTAGGACATAACAGTATCTCTCTGTCTCCTTCACAGTACTTACTAATTAGGTTTTTTAGGAGCTATCACTAAATTATTGGTATTTTTATTAGTTGTAGTTTTATAACAAGCAAACAAACAAACAAAAAAACCTCTGAGGAGGTATCACATCACAGAAATTGAAATAGCAGAGAAAATTTCCATTGACTTTGACTATTTGGAGTAATCTGGAGTAGGTGCAGAGTATTATTTCTCTGTAAATGTCTTGAGTAGCATCTGTAATTAAGCATCTCCAAGTATTTTTCTGTACACATAGCATTGCATAATTGCATGCTGTAACTACTTCCTCATGTATAGATCAAAGTTTTTGAAAATACAATGCTTTCTTTCTACTGGACTTAATTTTATCCTCCTCTTTTCTCACTTTGTCCATTGGGGATACATTCTCCAAAGTTGTTTAAAGAGAAAAAGAAAACACCTTTAGATCTTTGGATTTCACTATTTAGCCAAGGAAAACATTGAATATGAATCAAATGCTCCAGTAACATTTCCATGATCTGTCATTAAATTATTTTCTTTTGAATTTCCTTTTAAAAATTGTTTAAATCTATGAAAGACCATGGTCCCCCCAAAGTTAACAATTTTCTTTAAACTAAAGTTTTGACTAATTGAATTCCAATACATGTTTTTTTCAAGATTGGTAAGGAAACTTTAATAATTATTCAGTTCAGTTCCGTTGCTCAGTCGTGTCCGACTCTTTGTGACCCCATGAACCTGTCAGGCCTCCCTGTCCATCACCAACTTCCAGAGTCCACCCAAACCCATGTCCATTGAGTCAGTGATGCCATCCAACCATCTTATCCTCTGCTGTCCCCTTCTCTGCCTGCCATCAATCTTTCCCAGCATCAGGGTCTTTTCAAATGAGTCAGCTCTTTGCATCAGGTGGCCAAAGTACTGGAGTTTCAGCTTTAGCATCAGTCCTTCCAATGAACACCCAGGACTGATCTGCTTTAGGATGGACTGGTTGGATCTCCTTGCAGTCCAGGAGACTCAAGTCTTCTCCAATACCACAGCTCGAAAGCATCAATTCTTCTGTGGTATCCAATATAATATCAGTGTTCCTGTATTATGAAAGTACCAAAAGTTATGAAGGTAAATGGTACTAAAGATTTTGATAGAAATTTCAGATTTTTATCAATATAAACATGTATAATGGGATAAACATATGTCTGAAAATAGCCTTCATACCTTATTAAAACATTTTCCATGGAAATGAATTTTTTCTACCCTTTTAAAGAATTTATTAAGATTAAAATGCCGAATTATAATACTTTCCTTGTACTCTGCTTTAAAATTAACTACAAGAATTGAAAGTTTGTTCATTATATATATAAAACCAAAGGATAAAAATCTTTCAGAAACTAAGCCTATTTTCTTATTTAATTGACATATTCAGGATTTTTGAGTAGGAACTCTTTATTTAACTAGTATGTTCAGCATCTAATATGCTAAATCTATTAGTAGGCTTGAGGAAAACAAAGGGGAATAATATAATTGGTTCTGCCTTGGAAAGTTTCACTCAAGTTTTGAAGGAAAAGTGTATTATTTCAAGAATGAAATAGCAGTATTCCATGAACAAATATTCATTGACATGAGTAATTTTCTCTCTTAGTAATCTATTCAAATCATTATGAGTTCACTAGCACTATTGAATTGAGTTAATGCTTTAATTATACATAAGTTAAATACTTTGTTTTTTAAAATATTCTACATTTTTGTTCTAACTCAATTTTTTTTTATATGGTACTATGTGTCTTTAACCGGTAACCATGTGTCAAATTCTGTGACTCTTATACTTGAGCATAAAACTAAAGATTATATAACATTTGCTCTGTACTTATCCTTAAACTGTATTCCAGTATAATGTATCAAAATTTGCTCAGCTGAATGTACCTATTAGAAAGAGCAAATGTTTAAACTAAATACCATTGTGAAAGAACAATTGCCCACTTCTGAAGGGTAAAAAGTTTCAAAAGAATGAATCGCCTAGCCTATTCTTTTGGTGTTTTTAACTTTGCCATCATTTTGCCTTTATTCTTGGCATAGAATAACATAAAGATTAAAGACGATTTTCTTTTCTTTACATTTAGCAGTTCTTTAGCTACAGTTTGCGCTCTCTCTCTTTGAGAACTGACCATGTTGGAACATTACATAAATTATCTTAGATTTTATATTTCTCAACTCTAAAATTTCCATCTGGTTCTTTCTAAATGCCTTCCTTTCTTTTTGAGGTTTCTTATTTTTTATTATAAGTGTATTTCCTTTGTGTCCACAAACACAAATGCTGCTTTACAATCCTTGTCTACTGATTCTAAAATCTGGGTCATCTCAATTGGTTTCTTGACTATGGGTCAAATTTTCAATCATGTCCTGGTCGTTGTGAATGAAGGTATTATAGATTTCAGTTTTGATTACAATATAGTCCTCAAAAGACTACTCCTTTTTGTTTGTGTTAGTACACAGTTAGCGAGGTTAAACTGAAAGCTACCTTTGCTGATGTGGGCAGCTTCAGAAAGCTGTTTAATTCTTTTAGCCTTACCTGGGCTGCTCGGAGTTTACCGTCTGCATACATAATTCACATGTTAGCCAAAGATGTGGACAGAATTTATATGCAGAATTTGAGGCTTTCTAAATGAGGATCTCTCCTTTCTTGTATTTCCTCTTACATTTCCACCGGCTGTAGTAGCTCTGAACTCTTTCCTGTGGTTCTTCAAAGCAGTAAGGCTTTAAATTTCCATCTGAGTTTTTGCCACTTCACATGTCACAGACTGGAGTCTAATATCAGATAAAAACTATTTTTTAAAAAAGGAAACTTCATCTAATGCTGTTTCTGGTTCCAAAGAGTGACTCCTCCTCAGTATAATCTGCCTGCTTTTGGTGATTCTCCAGTGCCTCTAGATAACTAACTAGTCAAGTTGCTCAGTCGTGTCCGACTCTTTGAAACCCTGTGGACTGTAGCCTACCAGGCTTCTCCGTCCATGGAATTTTTCAGGCAAGAGTACTGGAGTGGGTTGCCATTTCCTTCTCCAAGATAACTAACTACTCAATTTATTTTTTTGTATCCCAGAAACTATAATTGTTATCTATAGGGGAATTAAAAGACACTTGCTCCTTGAAAGGAAAGCTATGACAAACCTAGACAGTGTATTAAAAGGCAGAGACATCACTTTGCCAACAAAGGTCCATATAGTCAAAGCTATGGTTTTTTCCAGTAGTCATGTATGGATGTGAGAGTTGGACCATAAAGAAGGCTGAGCATGGAAGAACTGATGCTTTGAACTGTGGTGCTGGAGAAGACTCCTGAAAGTCCTTTGGACAGCAAAAAGATCAAACCAGTCAATCCTAAAGGAAATCAATCCTGAATATTCATTGAAAGGACTGATGCTGAAGCTGAAATTCCAATACTTTGGCCAGCTGATGCAAAGAGCCAACTCATTAGAAATGACCCTGATGTGGGAAAGTTGGAAGTTAAGAGGAGAAGGGGACAACAGAGGATGAGATGGTTGGATGGCATCAGTAATGTGATGGACATTAGTTTGGGTAGACTCAATGAATATGAGTTTGAGAAAACTCTGGGTGATAGTGGAGGACAGGGAAGCCTGGCATTCTGCAGTTCATGTGGTTGAAAAAGGAGGATACTACTTAGTGACTGAACAACAACAAACAACAAACAGGACAGACCTTCATGTTATTTGTAGAAGCAGAATTTTCCCCAGAAATTCTCACATCTAACTTTCTGACAAAATTATCTCTAGCCAAGAATAATTGTTTCATTAATTTTCATGACATATGGATCTCTTTTAAGAATGGTTTTATTCAAAACATCTTCCTAATTACTCCCTAGTGTATAAATATATCATAAAGAAGAAATATATTTTATTAGTTATAATTACTGTTAAAATGTCTGCATCCTGTAACAATATGCAGTTGCTATTAATATTTGCTGGATTTCATGATATCACTTCTACATAAGACTGTGCAGATATGACCATTTTAACACTAAAATCTAAAGTACATATCGTATCAAAATATATATAATCTACCAATACATAGTTAAAAAATTACTTAGAACATAGACCATATGTTGCATTTTAACACTTATTGTCTTATGATTCATGCTTTTTATTTATAATGATTGGCAGCATTTTTGAATATTTTTGTAGCAACATACAATAATGAGGCCAATATCTGATGATATTTTGATTTGCAGAAATGATGTAAAATACATTTCCACATATTGAAGAAATTACAAACTGATGTTGCAGAAAATACACATTTTGTATTTTTAGACTTATTAATAAAATATATACTTTAATAAAAATGAACCATAGTATACTTTTATTTTATTTACCTTACTGTCACCTTCTTAAAATATGTTATATGATGAAAATTACTAATAAAAACTATTTTGCCTGGTTGCTACCATGAGTATATCTCTGTGTATAAAAATGGAACAACAAATCTAAGATTAAGTATTAACAGTAAATTAGCATCTTCTACAATGACAGAAATTAACACTATGCTATAAAATCAAGGTCTCAACATTAGGAGTAAACCGCCCCCCCCCCCAAAAAAAAAGATATGATTTTCATGTAGGTTATAAAATAAGGTATAAGTATCATATTTCCTGACTAATATCAAAAGTTGACAAAGCAAAAAACTTTCTAAAATAGATTTTTTTAAATGTGTTTTAAAACTAGGCATTTGGCCACTTGTGATTATTGTCTAATTCTACAAATATGTTTTAAAGCCAAGCATGTCAAGTGAACTTAAACAGAATTACCAGAATTATGAAATCTTCTGTAGAGATAACCATCCTTGGATCTCTGGAGATTTTCTCATTAAGTCCTGTGTGGTAGCCAAAGAAAGTCAAAAGAGTCTCTATTGAGATTTCCTTCATTTGGTCTTCTCACCACAATTTTAACATTAGAAAGATATTAACTCTGGATGCTACAGAGCCTATGTATTTAACTTATTTATTTACATTTTCCAGTTGTGTGGAAGAGGAGGAGATTGAACTATTGATGTGTTTTTGGAAGTATAGGTTGGCCTACAAAATAGGGCTTTGAGAAAGAGAAGAAATGTATGAGATTAAAGATTAAAAATAAGTAAAGAAGCATATAGATACTTCAGTAACATCGATAAAAATCAGATTTGGGTACCAAGGAACATCTTTCCTTTTCTCCTTTAATTTTCACTTCTCTTTTTTTCACAGCTATTTGTAAGGCCTCCTCAGACAGACATTTTGCTTTTTTGCATTTCTTTTTTCTTGGGGATAGTCTTGATTCCTGTCCCCTATACAGTGTCACAAACCTCTATTGCCTTTGCCCTGTTTCATTCTGTACCCCAAAGCCAAATTTGCCTGTTACTTCAGGTGTTTCTTGACTTCTTACTTTTGCATTCCAGTCCCCTATAATGAAAAGGACATCTTTTTTGGGTGTTAGTTCTAGAAGGTCTTGTAGGTCTTCAAGGAACCATTCAGCATATTCAGAGATACTGGTTAGGGCATAGACTTGGACTACCATAATATTGAATGGTTTGCCTTGGAAGGGAGCAGAGATCATTCTGTCATTGTTGAGATTGCACCCAAGTAGTGCATTTTGGATCTTTTGTTGACTATGATGGTTACTCCATTTCTTCTAAGGGATTCCTGCCCACAGTAGTAAATATAATGGTCATCTGAGTTAAATTCAACCATTCCAGTCCATCTTAGTTCACTGAATCCTAGAATGTCGATGTTCACTCTTGCCATCTCCTGTTTGACCACTTCCAACTTACCTTGATTCTTGGACCTAACATTCCAGGTTCCTATGCAATAATGCTCTTTACAACATCGAACCTTGCTTCTATTACCAGTCTCATCCACAACTGGGAGTTGTTTTTGCTTTGGCTCCATCCCTTAATTCTTTCTGGATTTATTTCTCCACTGATCTCCAGTAACATATTGGGCACCTACCTACTTGGGGACTTCATTTTATTTAACTTGTATGCAGAGTACATCATGAGAAATGCTGGGCTGGAGGAAGCACAAGCTGGAATTAAGATTGCTGGGAGAAATATCAATAACCTTAGATATGCAGATGACACCACCCTTATGGCAGAAAGTGAAGAACTAAAGAGCCTCTTGATGAAAGAAAGATGAGAGTGAAAAAGTTGGCTTAAAGCTCAACATTCAGAAAACAAAGATCATGGTATCTGGTCCCATCACCTATGGCAAATAGGTAGGGAAACAGTGGAAATAATGGCTGACTTTATTTTTCTGGGCTCCAAAATCCCTGCAGATGGTGATTGTAGCCGTGAAATTAAAAGACACTTACTCCTTGGAAGGAAAGTTATGGCCAACCTAGACAGCAGATTAAAAAGCAGAGACATCACTTTCCCGGCAAAGGTCGGTCTAGTCAAAGTTATGGTTTTTCCGGTAGTCATGTATGGATGTGAGAGTTGAGCCATCAAGAAAGCTGAGCACTGAAAAATTGATGCTTTTGAACTGTGATGTTAGAGAAGACTCTTGAGAGTCCCTTGGACTGCAAGGAGATCCAAACAGTCCATCCTAAAGAAAATCAGTCCTGAATATTCTTTGGAAGGACTGATGTTGAAGTTGAAATTCCAATGCTTGGGAAACTGATGTGAAGAACCAACGCATTGGAAGAGACCCAGATGCTGAGAAAGATTGAAGGTGGGAGGAGAAGGGGACGACAGACGATGAGATGGTTGGATGGCATCAGTAATGTGATGGACATTAGTTTGGGTAGACTCTGAGAGTTGGTGATGGACAGGAAACCCAGTGTGCTGCAATCCATGGGGTCACAAATAGACACAACTGAGCGACTGAACTGCACTGACTGACCTTTCTTGTGGTAATGTTTTTTTCTTCTTCCTGAAGTTTATCTTTTGGAAATTTCTTTCATGACAGACTTGAAGTTGTAAACTTTTTCACTTTTAAATGGTCTCTATTGCTCTCTCATTCTTTGTAGTTCAGATGAAAATATAGTTCTAGTTGGTTCAGTTCAGTTCAGTTCAGTCACAGTCATGTCCGACTCTTTGTGACCCCCATGAATCACAGCACACCAACTCCCGGAGTTCACTCAGACTCACGTCCATCGAGTCAGTGATGCCATCCAGCCATCTCATCCTCTGTCGTCCCCTTCTCCTCTTGGCCCCAATCCCTTTGGAAATTTCTTTCATGACAGACTTGAAGTTGTAAACTTCTTCACTTTTAAATGGTCTCTATTGCTCTCTCATTCTTTGTAGTTCAGATGAAAATATAGTTCTAGTTGGTTCAGTTCAGTTCAGTTCAGTCACAGTCATGTCCGACTCTTTGTGGCCCCATGAATCACAGCACACCAACTCCCGGAGTTCACTCAGACTCACGCCCATCGAGTCAGTGATGCCATCCAGCCATCTCATCCTCTGTCGTTCCCTTCTCCTCTTGGCCCCAATCCCTCCCAGCATCAGAGTCTTTTCTAATGAGTTAACCCTTCACTGAGGTGGCCAAAGTATTGGAGTTTCAGCTTTAGCATCAGTCCTTCCAGTGAACACCCAGGATTGATCTCCTTTAGGGTGGACTGGTTGGATCTCCTTGCAGTCCAAGGGACTCTCAAAAGTCTTTTCCAACACCACACTTCAAAAGCATCAATTCTTAGGTGCTCAGCTTTCTTCACAGTCCATCGCTCACATCCATACATGACCACAGGAAAAACCATAGCCTTGACTAGACAGACATTTGTTGGCAAAGTATTGTCTCTGCTTTTGAATATGCTCTCTAGGTTGGTCATAACTTTCCTTCCAAGGAGTAAGCGTCTTTAATTTCATGGCTGCAGTCACCATCTGCAGTGATTTTGGAGCCCCCAAAAATAAAGTCTGACACTGTTTCCACTGTTTCCCCATTTATTGCCCATGAAATGATGTGACCAGATGCCATAATCTTAGTTTTCTCAATGTTGAGCTTTAAGCCAACTTTTTCATTCTCCACTTTCACTTTCATCAAGAGGCTTTTTAGTTGCTCTTCACTTTCTGCCATAAGGGTGGTGTCATCTGCATATCTGAGGTTATTGATATTTCTCCCAGCAATCTTGATTCCAGCTTGTGTTTCTTCCAGCCCAGCGTTTCTCATGATGCACTCTGCGTAGAAGTTAAATAAGCAGTGTGGCAATATACAGCCTTGACATACTCCTTTTCCTATTTGGAACAAGTCTGTTGTTCCATGTCCAGTTCTAACTGTTGTTTCCTGACCTGCACATAGGTTTCTCAAGAGACAGGTCAGGTGGTCTGGTATTCCCATCTCTTTCAGAATTTTCACAGCTTATCGTGATCCACACAGTCAAAGGCTTTGGCATAGTCAATAAAGCAGACACAGATTTTTTTTTTGGAACTCTCTTGCTTTTTCCATGATCCAGCGGATGTTGGCAATTTGATCTCTGGTTTCTCTGCTTTTCCTAAAATCAGCTTGAACATCTGGAAGTTCACAGTTCACGTATTGCTGAAGCCTGGCTTGGAGAATTTTGAGTATTACTTTACTAGCATGTGAGATGAGTGCAGTTGTGCAGTAGTGTGAGCATTCTTTGGGATTGGAATGAAAACTGACCTTTTCCAGTCCTGTGGCCACTTCTGAGTTTTCCAGATTTCCTGGCATATTGAGTGCAGTCCTTTCACAGCATCATCTTTCAGGATTTGAAATAGCTCAACTGGAATTCCATCACCTCCACTAGCTTTGCTCGTAGTGATGCTTTCCAAGGCCCACTTGACTTCACATTCCAGGATGTCTTTCTCTAGGTGAGTGATCACACCATCATGTTTTTCTTGGTCGTGAAGTTCTATTTTGTACAGTTCTGTGTACTCTTGCCACCTCTTCTTAATATCTTCTGCTTCTGTTAGATCCATACCATTTCTGTCCTTTATTGAGCCCATCTTTGCAGGAAATGTTCCCTTGGTATCTCTAATTTTCTTGAAGAGATCTCTTGTCTTTCCCATTCTGTTGTTTTCCTCTATTTCTTTGCACTGGTGGCTGAGTAAGGCTTTCTTATCTCTTCTTGTTATTTTTTGGAACTCTATATTCAGATGCTTATATCTTTCCTATTCTCCTTTGCTTTTCACTTCTCATCTATTTGGTTAGTTATCATTAGTTTTTTACAGTATGTCAGTGGATATCTTTTTCTTATACCAGTTGGTATATGTTATACTTCCTTTTTTTAAAAAAAAAATATTATTTATTTGGCTTTTCCTGGTCTTAGTTGTGGCACATGCGATCTTTAGTTTCAGCATGTAGGCTCTTGTTCCATGACAAGGAATTGAATCTGGGTGCCCTGCATTGAGAGCATGGAGTCTTAGCCAGGTGATCACAGGGTGGGTTACCATTTCCTTCTCTAGGGGATCTTCCCGACCCAGGGATCAAACCCGGGTCTCCCGCATTGGAGGCAGACGCTTTAACCTCTGAGCCACCAAGGAAGCCCTTGTTATATTTTCTTTATGTATAAATTTGTGAGTTTTTCTTTTAGTCAGTTCTTGAAAATTTCAGTCATGTTTCTTTTATATTGCTTCACCTCCATTTTTCTTTATTACCTACATGTTTAGATGTAAGCAGGTCCTTGCTTAGGTTTAATTCATAATATGCTTAAGATAAGTATACACACATAGCATTGTGCATGTTTGTGTGTGTGTGCATTTTCTTCTTATAATTATTAAAAAATTGATTTAGCCCTCTGTTTCAGTTACAGTTAGCCATAACATTTATCTTAGGACAAAGAGATTATTTACTTGTATAGTTTTGACATTACATATGACTGGCTCTAACATATTAACCAGATGTTAGTCTACATGCAGCAAAATTACCATATTACTAAAAACAACAGGCATTTAAATGATTGTATTTCAGTCCAACTTGGGTGGTTGTGTTAATTTATTAAATTTGTCTCTAGAATTATTCAGAGCAAATGGTACTTTGCATTTTTTTAAATTATTCAGCATAATGTGGAAAATTAATGCTTCTCTGTTATGGAATTTTTAGATCTATTTCATTGTGAGGATTACTAAATTGAGACAGCAAAATTAAACAATGTTTTAAGAAAGCAGCATTCATACAAATGTGTAACTTTCTCTTTTCCTTATAACATATTAAATTTTTGTTTTATCTGTGTTTTAAAGTTTATAGCCTAAATTATTTAGTCTTTCAAGTTAGCTGTTTCTCAGAATATGCATCTTTTGAATTATTTACTTATCTGGGCTTTTAGACTCTAGGATGATGTGGGTTTGTCTATCAATTTTTGCACGAGCTATTTGGACACTTTTTTAGATGCCTACTTGTCCAGATGTGTTGTGTCTTCTTGAAGAATTCACCACTTTATTATTATCAAGATTCCTTTTCATGATTGATAATCTTTCTCATTCTGAATTATATCTTGTCTAAAATTAGTATAGATACTCCAGCTTTGTTTTAATTTGTGTTAGCACGGTGTATTTTTCTCTATTCCTTTCCTTTCAACCTATCTTTGTCTTTATATTTAAAATGAATTTCTTAATACAATTGGGCTATTTTTCTTTCTTATCATAAAATTCTATATTTTAATTGGTGTTATTTATATCACTCTTACTTAAGGTAATTATTGATAGAGTTGAACTCATATTTGCCATGTTTGCAACTGCTCCTGTTCATTCCAATTTTCTCTTTTCCCCCTCTTTTTTCCCTCCTCTAGTTTTGAGTATTTTATTAATTTACACTTCCATTTTACCTCTTTTCTTCATTTATCTCCCTTTTTTTTACTCTTTAAATGTTTCTTTAGTAGTTGCCGTAGAGTTTACTATATTCTGTACATTTTAAACTGGCCTGGATTCAACTGAAAATAACATTATACCATTCCATAAGTAGTACAGATACAATAAAAAAGTATTTTCAGTTTCTTCCTCCCATCCTCTGTGATATTTCTGTCATTCATTTCACTAACCATATGATATAACCACCCAAAATATTAGTTACAATTATTTCTTTGAACAGTTATTTTTAACATCAGTTAAGAATAAGGAACAAAGGGAAGAGATTTAATCTTCATTTTTCTGTTCTCCAACACTTTTTTTTCCCATAGGTCCAGTTTTCTAACATACACTGTCTTTCTTTTGTCTGGAGAATTTCTTTTAATTTCTTAATTTCTTTTTTGCAGGTGTAGGTCTGCTGGTAATTAATTCCTTCAGCTTTATTTTGGCTGAGAAAGTCATTTATCTTTCAATTTTGAAGGATCATTTCTCTGAACATCGACTTCAAGGCAAAGAGCTTTCAAAGCTTTAAATATTTCACTTCACTTTCTTCTTGATTCATGGTTTCTGAAAAGATTCCAATGTAATTGAACTTACTGTTCCTATACAGATAAAGTGTTTTTCTTTCTCGGGATTCTTTCAATTTTTCCTCTGCCTTTGCTTTTTTTATTTTAAATATTACATGTGGAGGGTTTTTGTTTTTGTTTTTGTTTTTTCCTGCTTCATGTTCTCCAAACTGGTTTGTGGATCTGTGGTTTTGTATCTGTTATGATTTTGGAAAATTCTTGACTTTTATTTCTTCAAATATCTCTCTTTTGTTCTCTCTTTTCTTTATAGTACTCCAATTACACACATATTATACTTTTTGAAAATTTCCCACATTACTCCAATGTTATATTCTTTTTTTTTTTTTCATACATTTTTCTCTTTGCATTTCAGTTTGGGACATTTTTATTGATCTTTCTTTATGTTCACTGAATTCAGCTGTGTCACATTTACTGATGAGCCCATCAAAGGCATTCTTCATTTATGTTATTGTATTTTTTTACTTCTAGAAGTTCCTTTTGATTCTTTCCATCTTTCTGCTTACATTACCTATCTGTACTTTCATTGTATCTATTTATTCCATTAGAATTCATAATGTTTTAATCACAGTTAGTTTAAATTCTCTGATTAACCCAACATCTGTGTCACATGTGAGTCTGGTTCTGATGATTGCTTTTTCAATCTCATTGCTTCTTCCGATTCTGTTTTGTTTTTTGATGGGGGCGCTATTGGTGTGTTTTGTTTATATTTTTTCAAAGCTGGGACGTGATTTGTCAGGTAATAGAAACTGGGGTAAATAGGCTCTTAATATGATGACTTATATTAATCAGGCTAGGAACAGGGATGTGTTTACTGTTTGTTGTAGCTGTAGATACCATCAACTTCCAATTCTTCTAGCGCCTTATTTTTGTGTCCTCTCTTGACCTTAGGCTTCCCTACTTCAGAGAGAGTCTGTGTCTTACAGCGCTTTACCTGTATCTACTGTTATTATGCTGGAGCCTTTGTGGCAATATGTGGAGGAAAGTGATTTTTCTACATTTTTATTAAGCTCCATCCTTTTAGTGTCTGTGTCTCAGGACTGTGACACCGTTTCCTGCCCTTCTCCCTTCGCTCACCCACACATACCTGTTATGTGTATGTGTATGTTTGTGTCTTTGTGTGTGTGTGTTTTCATTTTAGGTGAGGCACAAGAGGTAGAGGGGACTAGAATGGGGAGGATTTACCTCCCCTAATTGGACTAATAATCTAGGATTATGCTATGGCAAAGTCCTTTCCCCTGAAGAGAAGGTCTCTTTCCGGGGAAGGCTCTGGATATATTTCTTAATGTTCTTGGCATCTCCAGTGCCATATCCTCACATAAGGAGATCCTTCAGAGACCTTCATCTTGAGAAGCTGGTGGCATTTCTGGAGGGAAAGATAAAAATATGCTTGAGTGGGGGAATCCTAGGACTGTGATCCCAGGAATTTGTCATTCTCTTGCTACTCATACTCAGCCTCTGGTTGTGGTTGTTGTTCAGTTGCTAAGTCATGTCCAACTCTTTGAAACCCCATGGACTGCAGCACACCAGGCCTCTCTGTCCCTCACCATCCCTGGGGTTTGCCCAAGTTCATGTCCATTGCATCAGTGATGCTATCTAACCATCTCATCCTCTGCCGCCTCTGGCAGTTCTCCAAAAATAGCATCTAAATGTTCTTATCAGGTATGGTTCCAGTGGCTTTGCTTCATGGAAGGTAAAACTTGGGTGCTGTATCTCTCTGGATATGGCTGTCTTATCACATTCTTAGGTGTTGCTTTGTTCTTAAACCTCTGTTTTCTGATATGTTAAAGAAAAGTAATTGAGTTTATTTGTCCAACTTTTTCTTGTTTAAAGAATAGGAGTGACACCTTCCAAGAACTTTCATGATGAAGCTGAAACCAGAAGTCCCCAAGCGGTCTTATTTAAGACAGTAAAATCACATATCTGTCATTATTTATCAAGTGTCATACAGTCCATCTTCATCTTGACCTTTTCTGTGCTCTCTAAGTACTAATACCTAACCCATGTTCTTTTGTAGCATTGGCATGAATTATAAACATCAGTCCCCAATTCGCCTTTCTAATTATACTTCTGACCTCTAAAACTCTGTGTTAAGAAAACCCTCTCCACTTTATGCTATCATTCATCTAAACCCTCTAGTCATTCTGTACCTAAAGTAATTTCTTCTTAAATATCAAGCAATCTGATATGACAGTTGCTGCTGCACTCTGGTACAGTTTTTGGAATTTTTTTTCCTTTTTTAATGTATTTTTCCTAAACTTCTAATTTTCTTTTATTTGTTCAACAAAAGTATATACTCAACAACATGTTGTTGGCTGTTCCTTCACCATTTTCCCTCATTCCAAATTCTGTACTACCAAAATACATACCTACTCTAAGTTTAAAATTCTTGACCTCTTTTGGAATTGATTTCAAGTACTATGATTTTTTTTTTTTCAGTTTTCAGAATAATCCATTTCGTGATACTGTTCTGGATTCTCTACTGTAACCCCTATATAGTCATATAACTTTTATCACAGCAAAGACATTCTGAAAAATTCCTATAGAATATTGATTTCATATTGATCTCTTTGTTATGGTGTACCCAGAGGTTTAGTGAGAGTGTTCACACCTTAGAGACAAATCCCTTCACGTGTCCAACCTCTAAAAATTAATTAATATAATCCATTCTATGAGAAGACTAAAAAGGAAAATCACATGATGATGTCAACATGTACAAAAAAAGTATTTGACAGAATATAGCACCTATTCATGATAAAAAAAAAAACTCTCAGGAAATAGAAATAGAGGGAAACATTTTCAAATTGATAAAGACTACCTACACAAACTTTTATAGCTAACACCATATTTAATGGTGATCAATTCAAAGCCTTCCCACAAATATCAGATAAAAGATGAAGATGCCCCCTCTTGCCACTCCTTCTCAACATCATACTGAAAGTCCTTGCTAAAGCAACAGATAAGAAAAGAAAACAAAAGGAATAGATTGGACAAAAAAGCATAAAACTATTCACAAATGATATGATTTTCTATGTGGAAAATCCAAAAGAATCAATAAATCCTCCTGGATCTAATAAATGATTATAAGGAAGTTGCAGGATACAAGGTTATAAACAGAAATCTATTGTCTTCCTACATACCAACTATGAACAAGTGGATGTTGAAATTAAAAACACAATACCACTAACTATAACACTAAAATAAATAACATATTTAGGTATAAATCTAACAAAATATGTACAGAATCTAAACTACGAACAAAGAAGGGGTATGCCAAAGAATGTTCAAGCTACCGCACACTTTTCTGGAGAAGGAAATGGCAACCCACTCTAGTATTCTTGCCTGGAAAATCCCATGGACAGAGGAGCCTGATGGGCTACAGTTCATGGGGTCACAAAGAGAGGGACATGACTGAGTGACTGAGCACAATGCACAGTTACATTCATCTCACACACAGCAAGGTAATGCTCAAAATCCTCCAAGCTAGGTTTTAACAGTACATGAACTGAGAACTTCCAGATGTACAGGCTGGATTTAGAAAAGGCAGAGGAACCAAAGATCAAATTGCCAACATCTGTTGGATCAAGTAAAAGCAAGAGAATTCCAGAAAAATATCTACTTCTGTGTCATTGACTAGGCTAAATCCTTTGACTGTGTGGATCAAAACAAACTATGGAAAATTCTTCAAGAAATGTGAATACCTGACCACCTTACCTGACTCCTGTGAAACCTGTATGCAGGTCAAGAAGCAACAGTTAGAACCGGACATGGAACAATAGTGAAAGTGAAAAGTGAAAGTCATTCAGTTGCGTCCAACTCTGCAACCCCATGGACTATACAGTCCATAGAATTCTCCAGGCCAGAAGACTGAAGTGGGTAGCCTTTCCCTTCTCCAGGGGATCTTCCCAACCCAGGGATCAGACCCAAGTTTCCCACATCGCAGGGGGATTCTTTACCAGCTGAGTCACAAGGGAAACATGGAATAAAGGAGTACATTAAGGCTGTATATTGTCACCCTACTTATTTAACTTATATGCAGAGTGTATCTTGTGAAATGACAGACTGGATGAACCGTAAGCTGGAATCAAGATTGCTGGGAGAAATATTAACGACCTCAAAGATGCAGATGATACAACCCTAATGGAAGAAAAGGAAGAGGAACTAAAGAACCTCTTGATGAAGGTGGAAGAGGAGAGTGAAAAAGCTGGTTTAAAAATCAGCATTTTAAAAGTAAGATCATAGCATCTGGTCCCATCACTTAATGGCAAATATATTTAGAAACAATGGAAATGGTGACAGATTTTATTTTCTTGGGCTTCAAAATCACTATGGACAGTGACTGCAGCTATGAAATTAAAAGACATTTGCTCCTATGAAAGAAAACTATGACAAACCTAGACAGTGTGTTGAAGAGCAAAGACATCACTTTGCCGACAAAGATCCATATAGTCAAAGCTTTATTTTTCCCAGTAGTCAGTCATGTGTAGGTGTAAGAGTTAGACCATTAAGAAGGCTGAGCACCAAAGAATTGATATTTTCAAACTGTATTGCTGGAGAAAACTCTTGAGAGTCCCTTGGACTGCAAGGAGATCAAACCAGTCAATCCTAAAGGAGATCAGTCCTGAATATTCATTGGAAGGACTGATGCTGAAGCTGAAGCTCCAATACTTTGGCCACCAAATGCAAAGAGCCAACTAGTTGGAAAAGACCCAGATTCTGGGAAAGATTGAAGGCAGGAGAAGGGGGCTACAGAGGATTATATGGTTGGATGACATCATCAACTCAGTGCACAAGAGTTTGAGTAAAACTCCGAAAGACAGTGAATGAAATGGAAGCCTGGCGTGCTGCAGTCCAGTTCGCAATGAGTCGGACACTACTGAGAGATGGAATAACAGCAATTCAATGTCAAGACTTACCATAAAGCTACTGTAACCAAGACTGTGTGGTACTGGCAAAAGAATAGTGAAATTGATGAAAGAGAATAGAGAGCTCAGAAATAGATTTCTGTAAATAATGTCAACTGATCATTGACAAAGGAGAAAAGCTAGTACAATGGAATAAAGATAGCCTCTTAACAAATGGGGTTAGAACAAGTGAACATTTACTTCAAAAAAATAAATCTAGACACAGACTTTACACTCTTCACCAAAATGAGCACAAAATATATCACAGATATAAATGTAAAATTCAAAATTATAAACATCCTAGAATAATTACATAGAAGAAACCCTATGGTAGTGCCTTTTTAGATATAACATCAAAGACATGATCCATGAGAGAAATAATTGATCAGTTGTAGATCATTAAAATTGAAAACTTCATCTCTATGAAAGACAATATCAAGAAAATTATAAGACAAGCCACAGACTGATAAAAAATACTTGCAAAAGAGACATGTGATAAAGGACTGTTAATGCAAATTAAATGCAAAACACTATTAAAACTGAAAAATAAGAAAACAAACAACCTGATAAAAAAGATGAGCCAAAGTAGTTAACAGACACTTGAGCAAAGAAGATGTATAGGTGACTGATAAACATATGAAAAGATGTTCCACATCATATGTCTTAAGAGAAATATAAATAAAGCAAAGAGACACCTCTGTACACCTATTAGAATCACCCAAATTGAGCACTGACAATAGCAAATTTGGCAAGGATGTGGATAATAGGAAATTTCATACATTACTGATGGGAATGCAATATGTTGCAACCATTTTATAAGACAGTTTGTTGTTTCATACAAAATTAAACACACTTTTTGCTGTAAGATCTAGCAGTCACACTTCCTGGTGTTTTATTGGAAGGATTTGAAAACATGCCTATGCAGAAACCTGCATATGGATATTTATAATGCCTTTATCTGTAGTTGCCAAAACTTGGAAGCAACCAGGATGTCTTTCAGTAGGTGATGGATAAATAACCCAGGGTATAAATAATCCACAGTCCCTTGGATAGACAGGAGATCCAACCAGTCCATCCTAAAGGAAATCAGTCCTGAATATTCATTGGAGGGACTGACGCTGATGCTGAAACTCCAATACTTTGGCCACCTGATGTGAAAACTGACTCATTTGAAAAGGCCCTGATGCTGGGAAAGATTGAAGGTGGGAGAAGGGGACGACAGAGGATTAGATGGTTGGATGGCATCATCGACTTAATGGACATGAGTTTGAGTAAGCTGTGGGAGTTGGTGATGGACAGGGAGGTCTGGCATGCTGTAGTCCATGTTCAACAGAGTTGGACATGACTGAGAGACTGAACTGAACTAATATACAAATAATGGAATATAATCTAGCAATAAAAGGAAATGGGCTTTCAAGCCATGAAGATGTGAAGAAACTTTAAATGTATATTACTAAGCAAAAGAAGTAATATAAGGAGAGGAGATACGCCTCATCCAAGGTAAGGAGCAGCGGCTGTGCTTTGCTGGAGCAGCCGTGAAGAGATACCCCACGTCCAAGGTAAGAGAAACCCAAGTAAGATGGTAGGTGTTGCAAGAGGGCATCACAGGGCTGACAAACTGAAACCATTCTCATAGAAAACTAGTCAATCTAATCACACTAGGACCACAGCCTTGTCTAACTCAATGAAATCAAGCCATGCCCGTGGGGCAACCCAAGATGGGCGGGCCATGGTGGAGAGGTCTGACAGAATGTGGTTCACTAGAAAAGGGAAAGGCAAACCACTTCAGTATTCTTACCTTGAGAACCCCATGAACAGTATGAAAAGGCAAAATGATAGGATAGTGAAAGAGGAACTCCCCAGGTCAATAGGTGCCCAATATGCTACTGGAGATAAGTGGAGAAATAACTCCAGAAAGAATGAAGGGATGAAGCCAAAGCAAAAACAATATCCAGCTGTGGATGTGACTGGTGATAGAAACAAGGTATGATGCTGTAAAGAGCAATATTGCATAGGAACCTGTAATGTCAGGTCCATGAATCAAGGCAAATTGGAAGTGAGATGGCAAGAGTGAACGTCGACATTCTAGGAATCAGTGAACTAAAATGGACTGAAATGGGTGAATTTAACTCAGATGACCATTATATCGATGACTGTGGGCAGGAATCCCTCAGAAGAAATGGAGTAGCCATCATGGTCAACAAAAGATTCTGAAATGCAGTACTTGGATGCAATCTCAAAAATGACAGAATGATCTCTGTTCATCTCCAAGGCAAACCATTCAATACCACATTTATCCAAGTCTATGCCCCACCAGTAACATTGAAGAAGCTGAAGTTGAACGGTTTTATGAAGACCTACGAGACATTTTAGAACTAATACCCAAAAAAAGATGTCCTTTTCATCATAGGGGACTGGAATGCAAAAGTAGGAAGTCAAGAAACACCTGGAGTAACAGGCAAATTTAGCCTTGGAATGCGGAATGAAGCAGGACAAAGACTAATAGAGTTTTGCCAAGAAAATGCACTGGTCATAGCAAACACCCTCTTCCAAAAACACAAGAGAAGACTCTACACATGGACATCACCAGATGGTCAACACCGAAATCAGATTAATTATATTCTTTGCAGCCAAAGATGGAGAAGCTGTATACAGTCAACAAAAACAAGACCAGGAGCTGACTGTGGCTCAGATCATGAACTCCTTATTACCAAATTCAGACTCAAATTGAAGAAAGTAGGGAAAACCACTAGACCACTCAGGTGTGACCTAAATCAAATTCCTTATGATTATACAGTGGAAGTGAGAAATAGATTTAAGGGCCTAGATCTGATAGATAGAGTGCCTGATGAACTATGGAATGAGGTTTGTGACATTGTACAGGAGACAGGGATCAAGACCATCCCCATAGAAAAGAAATGCAAAAAAGTAAAATGGCTGTCTAGGGAGGCCTTACAAACAGCTGTGAAAAGAAGAGAGGTGAAAAACAAAGGAGAAAAGGAAAGATATAAGCATCTGAATGCAGAATTCCAGAGAACAGCAAGAAGAGATAAGAAAGCATTTTTCAGCAATCAATGCAAAGAAATAGAGGAAAGCAACAGAACAGGAAGGACTAGAGATCTCTTCAAGAAAATTAGAGATACCAAGGGAACATTTCATGCAAAGATGGGCTGGAAAAAGGACAGAAATGGTATGGACCTAACAGAAGCAGAAGATATTAAGAAGAGGTGACAAGAATACACAGAAAAACTGTACAGAAAAGATCTTCACGACCCGGAAAATCATGAAGGTGAGATCACTAATCTAGAGCCAGACATACTGGAATGTGAAGTCAAGTGGGCCTTGGAAAGCATCGCTACGAACAAAGCTAGTGGAGGTGATGGAATTCCAGCTGAGCTATTACAAATCCTGAAAGATGATGCTGTGAAAGTGCTCCACTCAATATGCCAGCAAATTTGGAAAACTCAGCAGTAGCCACAGGACTGGAAAAGATCCGTTTTCATTCCAATTCCAAAGAAAGGAAATGCAAAAGAGTGCTCCAACTACCACACAATCGCACTCATCTCACATGCTAGTAAAGTAATGCTCAAAATTCTCCAAGCCAGGCTTCAGCAATACGTGAACCGTGAACTCCCTGATGTTCAAGCTGGTTTTAGAAAAGGAAGAGGAACCAGAGATCAAATTGCCAACATCTGCTGGATCATCAAAAAAGCAAGAGAGTTCCAGAGAAACATCTATTTCTGCTTTATTGACTATGCCAAAGCCTTTGACTGTGTGGATCACAATAAACTGTGGACAATTCTCAAAGAGATGGGAATACCAGACCACCTGACCTGCCTCTTGAGAAATCTGTATGCAGGTCAGGAAGCAACAGTTAGAACTGCACATGGAACAACAGACTGGTTCCAAATAGGAAAAGGAGTGCATCAAGGCTGGATATTGTCACACTGCTTATTTAACTTATATGAAGAGTAAATCATGAGAAATGCTGGACTGGAAGAAACAAAAGCTGGAATCAAGATTGCCGGGAGAAATATCAATAAGCTCAGATATGCAGATGACACCATCTTTTGGTAGAAATTGAAGAGGAGCTAAAAAGCCTCTTGATGAAAGTGAAAGAGGAGAGTGAAAAAGTTGGCCTAAAGCTCAACATACAGAAAACAAAGATCATGGGATCTGGTCCATCACTTTGTGGGAAATAGATGGGCAAACAGGGGAAACAGTGTCAGACTTTATTTTTGGGGGCTCCAAAATCACTGCAGATAGTGACTGCAGCCATGAAGTTAAAAGACTCTTACTCCTTGGAAGAAAAGTTATGACCAACCTAGAGAGCATATTCAAAAGCAGAGACGTTACTTTGCCAACTAAGGTCCATCTAGTCAAGGCTATGGTTTTTCCTGTGGTCATGTATGGATGTGAGAGTTGGACTCTGAAGAAGGCTGAGCACTGAAGAGTTGATGCTTTTGAAGTGTGGTGTGGGAGAAGACTCTTGAGAGTCCCTTGGACTGCAAGGAGCTCCAACCAGTCCATTCTGAAGGAGATCAGCCCTGGGATTTGTTTGGAAGGAAGGATGCTAAAGCTGAAGCTCCAGTACTTTGGCCACCTCATGTGAAGAGTTAACTCATTGGAAAAGACTCTTATGGTGGGAGGGATTGGGAGCAGGAGGAGAAGGGGACGACAGAGGATGAGATGGCTGGATGGCATCACTGACTCGATGGATGTGAGTCTGAGAGAACTCCGGGAGTTGTTGATGGACAGGGAGGCCTGGCATGCTGCGATTCATGAGGTCGCAAAGAGTCGGACACGACCTAGCTACTGAACTGAACTGAACTGAAGCAAAAGAAGACAATCTGAAAAGGCTGCACACGATATGATTTCAATTATATGACATTCTGGAAAAGGCAAAACTCTGAAGATGATAAAAGGATTAATGGTTAGCTGAGAACAGGAAGGGGAGGGAGAAATGAATACGTAGAGCGCAAACAATTTTTAGGGCACTGAAAATAAACTCTGTATGGAATAATGACGGATATACGTAATTGTGCATTTGTTCAACACTTTTGGTGTTGTACAGTGTACAACACCAAAAGTGAATTTTTGGGTAAATTTTCAATTTTGTGTGATTATATGCATCATATAGTTTCATCCTTGGTTATAAAAAAAAAAGTACCATCCTGGTGAGTGATGTTGATAATGGGGTTATATATTAATAAAAAGTATTGGGTTGGCAAAGGGTTTTGTTTGAGTTTTTCCAAAAGGTGTTATGGAAAGACCCAAACAAACTGGTTGGCCAACCCAATACATGGGAAATGTGTGTACCTTCATCTCAATTTTGGTGTAAACATAAGACTTCTAAAACAATAAAGTCTTTAAAAAATATAAAAAAGAAACTAAAGAAGTGCGTTAATTGAATATTTTGTACTTGTCAATATCATAAGTGCTGAAAACATAAAAGAGTATGACAAACACTATTCAAAAGTAATTTGCATTCAGTTGCCAAAGAAAAATATGTATTAAAATAAATGTATAAATATATAATTTAATAAACAATGTAATGATATATAATTTATTAAACCTTTTAGGTTATAAGAGACACTCTTTTACAAAGTTAATTAGCTACAGAATAACAATCAATAAAAATATAAGAATGGTCTGACACTAAAATCTGAGAAATCCATGTCAATACTTTTGCAATCAGACTTGTGACCTGGGAAAAGCAACTAAAGTTTCTTAAGATAATAAATATTCCTTTGGGTTTCACATAGAAAATGTTTGCTTTTTCTTTCTTATGTGGTTTTGCTGTATTTTTTATACAGACTTCTCCATTGAACAGAAGATCCAAAGTTTCCTGTAAAAATTTTCTTTATTTTTTTAAAGATGTTCAGAGAAGTTAATTTGTCATGTAAAGACATTTTAAGAGTTTCAGTTCAGTTCAGTTCAGTTCAGTCGCTCAGTCATGTCCGACTCTTTGCGACCCCATGAATCGCAGCATGCCAGGCCTCCCTGTCCATCACCAACACCTGGAGTTCACTCAGACTCACGTCCATTGAGTCAGTGATGCCATCCAGCCATCTCATCCTCTGTCGTCCCCTCCTCCTCCTGCCCCCAATCCCACCCAGCATCAGTCTTTTTGAATGAGTCAACTCTTCACATGAGGTGGCCAAAGTACTGGAGCTTAAGCTTTAGCATCATTCCTTCCAAACAAATCCCAGGGTTGATCTCCTTCAGAATGGACTGGTTGGAGCTCCTTGCAGTCCAAGGGACTCTCAAGAGTCTTCTCCAACACCACAGTTCAAAAGCATCAATTCTTCGAGCCTCAGCCGTCTTCACAGTCCAACTCTCATATCCATACATGACCACAGGAAAAACCATAGCTTTGACTAGACAGATCTTAGTCGGCAAGGTAATGTCTCTGCTTTTGAATATACTCTCTAGGTTGGTCATAACTTTTCTTCCAAGGAGTAAGAGTCTTTTAATTTCATGGCTGCAGTCACCATCTGCAGTAATTTTGGAGCCCAAGAAAATAAAGTCTGACACTGTTTCCACTGTTTCCCCATCTATTGCCCATGAAATGATGGGACCAGATCCCATGATCTTTGTTTTCTGAATGTTGAGCTTTAAGCCAACTTTCTCACTCTCCACTTTCACTTTCATCAAGAGGCTTTTTAGCTCCTGTTCACTTTCTGCCATAAGGGTGGTGTCATCTGCATATCTGAGCTTATTGATATTTCTCCCTGCAATCTTGATTCCAGCTTGTGTTTCTTCCAGTCCAGCGTTTCTCATGATGTACTCTTCATATAAGTTAAATAAGCAGGGTGACAATATACAGCCTTGACGTACTCCTTTTCCTTTTTGGAACCAGTTTGTTGTTCCATGTGCAGTTCTAACTGTTGCTTCCTGACCTGCATACAGATTTCTCAAGAGGCAGGTCAGGTGGTCTGGTATTCCCATCTCTTTGAGAATTGTCCACAGTTTATTGTGATCCACACAGTCAAAGGCTTTGGCATAGTCAATAAAGCAGAAATAGATGTTTTTCTAGAACTCCCTTGCTTTTTCCATGATCCAGCGGATGTTGGCAATTTGATCTCTGGTTCCTCTTCCTTTTCTAAAACCAGCTTGAACATCAGGGAGTTCACGGTTCACGTATTGCTGAAGCCTGGCTTGGAGAATTTTGAGCATTACTTTACTAGCATGTGAGATGAGTGCAATTGTGTGGTAGTTTGAGCATTCTTTGGCATTGCCTTTCTTTGGAATTGGAATGAAAACAGACCTTTTCCAGTCCTGTGGCCACTGCTGAGTTTTCCAAATTTGCTGGCATATTGAGTGCAGTCCTTTCACAGCATCATCTTTCAGGATTTGAAACGGCTCAACTGGAATTCCATCACCTCCACTAGCTTTCTTCGTAGTGATGCTTTCTAAGGCCCACTTGACCTCACATTCTTAGACGTCTGGCTCTAAATTAGTGATCACATCATCATGATTATCTGGGCCGTGAAGATCTTTTTTGTACAGTTCTTCTGTGTATCTTGCCACCTCTTCTTAATATCTTTTGCTTCTGTTAGGTCCATACCATTTCTGTCCTTTTTCCAGCCCATCTTTGCATGAAATGTTCCCTTGGTATCTCTAATTTTCTTGAAGAGATCTCTAGTCTTTCCCGTTCTGTTGTTTTCCTCTATTTCTTTGCATTGATTGCTGAAAAATGCTTTCTTATCTCTTCTTGCTATTCTTTGGAACTCTGCATTCAGATGCTTATATCTTTCCTTTTCTCCTTTGCTTTTTCAAGAGTTTACTATTAATTAAATTGAAATATAGAAAATATAAACTTACATATACTCATAAAAAAACTGTATTAAATCAATAGTAAACATACTTCTTTTTAGAAAGTAAAATAAATATAGAGTTCAAATCTCCAACTCAGTTACTAGAAAGAAAAAAACTAATTGTAATTGATTTTGGAACACATAGAATACTTTATACTTTAAAAATGAACAAATAAGCTAGCTTTCCAACCTCTGCAGAACTCACATGTCTAAATTATTCATAGAATATTAAATATGTATTCTAAGCAAAAGAATTCCTCCTTCCACTAGGGATGATACACAAATAATTAACCTTTATATGGGAATTTTACTTGAATTTTTGAATATATAATTTGTTCTATTTGGAACAGTAATGTTTAGATGGGCCACTTTGGCAGCAAGAAAACAATTGCATCCATTCTCTTTTAGAAAAACCACAAATGGAATAATTGTCTTTAAAGAAAAGCTAAACTTCAAACTTTCATAAGAAAATATAAGGTTATTTCAAAATTCATAGTAACTTGTTATCTTCCCATATTGTATATGTGATATTTATGGTTGGGATATGAAAAAATGATAGAGAGTGTTGTGGATTATAAAAGGTACAGTTCTTGAAAGTGATTATCTTTAATAATGTTGTATAGCATAGTTCAAAGGTAGTAAGTTAGGATCCTGGAGCATGTGATTACATGTCTGACTATACAACTAATTAGCTACTAAGTAGATGTGGTTAGTTTCTCAATATCTCTAGACCTCATTTTCTTCATATATCACTCAAGCTAAAAGTAAAAATATATAGCAAAACACTGCTAAGAATTTAAAGGCAGCTATCAAGTAATTGATAATTTTTATTCAAAGTGTTGAAAAGGGATGTACATTTTTCTATTCTGTCATACATACTTGTGTTTTTAAATGCATTTAGTTAATAGAAATACAGGCATAGGGTTCCACTTAAGTAAATATATTAGACTTAAATTCAATCAAAGTTTTGTGGCAACATTTTCCAAAGGAATCCAGAAATGCATGTGCCTTGGAACACTGATGTTAAAGTTTTGGCATCATTATTGGAAAATCATTCCGAAAATTAAGCTGATTTTTAAGTTGATTTGTTAAAATAATACACACATGTCTTAGAAGGATTTAGAAATAATAGTTATCTTTTAATTATTTATCATACATAGCAACAAAATCTAAATAAGCCCAAACAAATTTGCAGAGCTACCATTTGATATATATAAGCTATATATAATTCCTATGATCTTTAGTGATTAATTTGCTGAAGCCAAGGAAATTTAGTAGTGAGAGTTTACTGGAACTTAAATCCAGTAAATACATTGACTTGCAACGTATTAAACTGGAAATATACGACTGCACAATTTTGGAAGCTCAAACATGTGTGTGACACATTACTGGATTTATTTAGAAAAACTAATGAATAGTACCCTGTAATAATGGCATTTTATTTGTTTTTTAAATGGATCTACTTCCAGAATTTATAAGCCTGTACATTCAATTGTTTACCACTACCTTATCTTAGATCATGCTGGAAGAAAAAGCAGCATGCAAAAATGGGGTGGGCTTAAATACTATCAGTGGAGAAAAGTCTGCATTTACTAGTACATGCACTATACCAAAAAGTATTACTTTTTCATAAACATAAGATGTCAATTTATGATTTTATAACTCATAATTGAGACCTAGATTTTTAATTTATAAACAAACATGAGATTTCCCAATAGACAGATATACCTAAGAAGCTAAATTTTAATTGTAATAGAATGTGAAATGTTTGAAATAAGAGAAAGGATAGTTATTACAATGTGGAACCAAATTCCTTTTGTTTTTCTATCATAGAGGCTATTATAAGTGCATGTTCAGTTGCTCAGTTGTGTCTGACTCTTTGCAGCCCCATGGACTGCAGCCCGCTACGCTCCTCTGTCTATGGGATTCTTCAGGTAAGAATACTGGAGTGGGTTGCCATTTCCTTCTCCAGGGGATCTTACCAACCCAGAAATTGAACCCATGTTTTCTGCACTGGCAGGCAGATTCTTTACCACTAAGCCACCTAGGAAGCCCTTTATAACTATAATTACATGTGTATTTGTGTCTGTCTACTTAATAACTTTTTTATTTACTAAATCATGCATTTCACAAGGGCCATGTCTGTATTTCTGCTGGGGCTGCTGCTAAGTCGCTTCAGTCGTGTCCGACTCTGTGTGATCGGATAGATGGCAGCCCACCAGGCTCCGCCGTCCCTGGGATTCTCCAGGCAAGAACGCTGGAGTGGGTTGCCATTTCCTTCTCCAATGCATGAAAGTGAAAAGTGAAAGGGAAGTTGCTCAGTCGTGTCCAACTCTTCACAACCCCATGGACTGCAGCCTAGCAGGCTCCTCCATCCACGGGATTTTCCAGGCGAGAGTCCTGGAGTGGGGTGCCATTGCCTTCTCCCGTTTGTATTTCTATTCAGGCGTTAAAGTGCTCAATATGTGGAATGACCAGATACATGACTGGCCAGTAATACCTAGATGTGCCTTTAGAGATTTTTTAAAGTTGTATTTGAAACTTTAACTACCAAACGAAAATAACTTCATTTTTAAGAGTATTTTCAAATTAGTAGATAAAGGAGAAAACAAATTTCACTCTCAGCCTCTCTTTTCTCCAAAATCAGTTAAATGTATATTACCTCTTTCTTTTAAGATTGAGTCTGGTTATAATTCTAGTTTATTTATATTAATGTATTATGCTATATATGTTATACTATATTATACTATATATGTTAATAGAATTATGTTACATACATATATAGGAAATCTCAAGACAAAATGCAACCAAGTAAATAGAAAATACGAAGCACTAAGAATAGAAATATTCTGAAATGTTTATGCACAACTATTTTCAACATAAATATTATACATACTAAAATAATTATACACATAGAATAATTTTATGTGTATATATATATATTTATTTATTTATATGGACTTCCTGGATATCGCTTGTGGTAAAGAATCAGCCTGCCAACACAGGAGCTATAAGAGAAGCAGTTTTGATCCCTGGATTGGAAAGATCCCCTGAAGGAGGACATAGCTACCGACTCCAGTATTCTTGCCTGGAGAATCCCCATGGACAGAGGAACCTAGTGGGCTACAGCCCACAGGGTTGCAAAGACTCGGACACGACTGAAGTGACAGTGCACGCACACACACACATACATGCACACACACACACATATAATTTCAAGAAAACTGCAACCACGTAAAAGGAAAAAGTAAAAACCTCAGCCACTGAGAATAGAAATAGTTTTTGAATGTTTTTTTTATGACAGTCTTCAATAAAAGACCTCATTATTCCCATACACAAGTATGTACAGTTTTCTGTCAAGGAAAAAGGGAAATATGGATTGTCTTTTCTGTAAAGAAAAAATGAATTTAGCCATCAACAATTGGTCTGAAATTTACTTATCTGTGCTCTGCATGGTTGGAATGCCTTGCCAACTTCTAGTGGACAGAGTTACATGGGTTTTTACAAGCAAATAAATGAATGTAATCTTACACTAAGGGAAAAGGGAAGGTTGGAAAGAATTCTGTTGTATAAGCACCAAGTCTTTTTGCCATGTGGCATGTTTCCAGTGTGACAAAGAATACTGAATTCTAGTATTTAATACTAGATATAAGTGTTTTGTATATATATTTATGTGGTATATTTCTGTGCCAGTACTCAGGAGTTAGATCTGGAGGAGGAAGCCCAAGTGAGAGTGAGGGTGTGAAATCCCAAAGCACCATTTTCAGGAGCATTACTGCATTGTCAGCAGTATTCTCTTCAGCTGGAAAGACTACTTTCTGTGCATTTGTGCATGTTTGCAATTATGTGGCCACACATATATAATGTGTATATGCCACTAGGGCTAAACAGACATGTGGATGCCCCCAGCAAGCTAATAAATCATCAGTCCTTCAAATCAAGATGCTTTTGGTGTTTATTATATTCTACTTTCATGTAGAAGGTTGACAACTTTGTAGCAGAAAAGGAGGGAAGGTGGCTAATTGGAGGGTGTGATCAGTCTCTTCCCATTTTCTCCAACAAGTCTCCCCTACTCCCACATTGTACTTGGCAAAGCAAATAATCCTGTAGTTAATAGGGTCCATTTCTTAGAAGGCAGTTTAATGATGCTCAATTGATACTTGGTGCCTTCCCAGTTCTTTACTCACATGCTTTAATAAATTATCAAAGAATTCCCCAACCTCATATAATTCTTCTACCTAAAAAGGATCTGGTAAGCATAGTCTCTCTTCGTTTACATTTGAATGATTTTAAGGCCTCTTTTTGGATTTGGATCCTGAGCAATGGCCTGAATGATCTGACACTTAAAACAATGTATTAAACCGCAAATCTGTACCACCTGGTTCCACCACAGGGAGATGGAAGCAGTACTTAAGCTTCCATCAGAAAAGCCTCTGTCAGCACCAACTGTCTCCACCACTTTTCACTTCCTTGCTTTTCCTGGAGCCTCTTGTTCTTTTTTGATTCCTTTCACTTCAATTCTGTTCTCAGAAAAAAAGCTCATACCAGCAACTTGTGTACATTGGACTGTGTGATTAGTAATTTCTCCTCAAATACCCTCCTGGTTCATATATTCTAAATGAATACAAAACTGTTTCTTTGCAAATGTTATGTAAAAAATCAAAAGACAAGTAAGGAAATAATTCTGTGAGTGGTACAGAACAGCTGACTATAGTCATATCACCTACATACTTTAAAGAGTGAGTTCAGTGAACAAGGCATAATTTAAACACAAATAAATAGATGCTAGCTTTCATGTATTTCTGTTGGATTGTAAGTATATAAATGGACACACAAGAATATGCATACTATCAACAATCTATATTGGCTAATAGGGGACAAGAATATTTTGTAAATAGTATATGTTGATTGCTTTCCCTGAGACACACACATACATATGCACACAAAATTAAAAATCATGCCAGAATAAAAAAAATATTATTTAGTTAAATATGATAGGCATAAAGGTTTTTTATTTTGAAGCATAGACTCAAAGAAGGTTGCAGAAATAGTGCAGATTTTCATATACTCTTTACCCACCTTTCCCCAGTAGAGACATATTACACAGCTGTTGTATAACATCAAAACCAAGAAATGGCACATCACTGCTAACCAGAATATAGTCTTTTCATCATTTTAAAATCTGCATTAATTTATGTGAATATACAATTCTGTACAGTTTTATCATAAGTATAGATTTATATAACCACCACCCAAATTAAGGTGCCACATGGTCCTGTCACTACAAAACAGCTCTAGCATGCTATCTTTTTGTACTTGTGTCTATAACCTCACCACACACACATACACAGTCTACCTGGCCCCTGGCAATCATGGATATGTTCTCCATCTTTACATTGTTTTTCCATTTCAAGAATGTTATATAATGAGACAGTACAACATGAAACATTTTGAGACTGACATTTTTCACTAAGAACAATTTTCCAGGTCCATTCAGGTTGTTAGACTTATTTGATAGTTTATTGTTTTTTAGTGGTACGGTGTTCCATCTATAGAATATACAAATTCCAGGTATGGATGTATCAGAGTTTGTCCATACATTCACCAAAGGAAGGACATTTGGGCTATTGTTACAGCTTTTCTATTATAAATAAAGTTGCTAATACATTCATGTATTGGTATTTTCCTATGTATTGTGTCAATGTAAGTTTTCACATCTCTGTAATAAATGCCCATGTGTGTGACTGCTGATTCATATAGTAAGAGCTGAGAAAGTGCTGTATACATTTTGTAAGTGTCTGTACCATTTTAGGGGCTTCGCTGGTTGCTCAGACAGTAAAGAATCTGCCTGCAATGAGGGAGAATTGGGTTCAATCCCTGGGTTGGGAAGATCCCCTGGAAAAGGGAATGGTTACCCACTCCAGTATTCTTGCCAGGAGAATTCCATGGATGGAGGAGTCTGGCACACTACAGTCCATGGGGTTGCAAAGAGTCAGACATGACTGAACAACTAACACACACACACACACACACACACACACACCATTGTATATTCCCATCAGCAATATAAGAAGGATCAAAGAGTTCAAACTTACTTCAAGCTCTTTGGAAAACTGAAAAAAACTAATTAAAATGATGATATATATACCTTGCATGGTAAGTTGTTGCAGTCCTGTCCAACTCTGTGTGATGCTGTGGACTGCCATGGCCAGGCTCCTCTGTCCATGGGTTCTCCAGGCAAGAACTCTAGAGTGCGTTGCCATGCCCTCCTCCAGGGGATCTTTCTAACCCAAAGATAGAACCTGTGTCTCTTATGCCTGCGTGCATTGGCGGGTGGGTTCTTTATCACTAGCGCCAACTGGGAAGCCCTGATGAGCCGTCAATTTCACTCTTAAGTATATGTCTTCAAGTGTAAGACTGAGTCACTGCATGTGTGTTCCAGGAGTCATGTACAAAAACCTGCAGTCTGTTCATAATAATGAATGACTAACA